>NC_137499.1:9455000-9457500 GCF_041902795.1 Electrophorus electricus | reverse complement strand
AGCCGTCATTCAGCGTTACTGTGAAGACTCCTCAGAGTAGTGAGAAAGACATCAACCAAAGAGAGAGAGAGAGAGAGAGAGAGCGAGAGAAGGAGGGACAGGGAGAGGGAAAAGGAGTGAGAGAGAGGTAGAGGTAGAGAGAGAGAGAGAGAGAGAGAGAGAGAGAGAGAGAGAGAGACAGCACTTTGCTTTGATAGCTGGAGAGCATCAGTGTGAGTGCTGCTGTTAGAACAGTCCCCCCGCTGAGCTGTTGAAACCCCACACAGCAGAGCATGATGGGTGGCCAGTATGGCAGTGACATCGCTGAGGTCATGACCCCGCCCGACACTTTACGCCCAATCTCATCTCAACAAAGCACCTCTCTCTCACACTCCCTCTCTCTTTCTCCTCTCTCCAGCGGCTGTTTTGCAGAGGAGAGAGCAGCACGGCTCTTCGGTGCTGGAGGAGTTCCATGTTTCTTTGTTCAGTAGATTATGGCTGGTTTGTAAAACAGGAACATTAAATAATCGTCTTTGAAAAGAACACAGACCTGCACCCGACCCTGCATATCCCACAGAGCTCTGCAACTCTACCTGCCACTGCACTGTCTGATACACACACACGCACGCTCACACACGCACTCACACACGCTCACACGCACACACACACATGCCCACACACACACAAACACACATACACACACACACAGGTACGCACGCTCACAAACACGGATGCGCACACACATGCACGCTCACACAAACGCACGCACGCTCACACACACAAATACGCACACACACAAGCACACACACACACACACATGCACACACACAGACACACACACACACGCATACACACAGACACACACACACACACGCATACACACACACACACACACACACGCATACACACACACACACACACACACACATTCAGCTTGTACCATCCACATACAGACCCTCTATTAATAAATGTATTAATCAAAGCCAAAATCAGCAGCAAAGGAGGAAAATATTAATGTGACTCACTTCACCCTTGGTACAGATAAAATTGTTAACCAGATCCTTAGAAATGTGTGTGTGTGTGTCTGTGGCATACCAGTTTGACATATGAAGAAACACTGGTCTATCCAACACAGATTTAGCCCTACATTTCCTGTTTATGACTGGGAGACTAGAATCCAGCCTGTCAATCAACCACAGCCCGTTCACAGACACAGCCAATGCACAAGAATTGCCATAGCAAGCAAGGCTATGTCCCACCCCAGGTTCTAGTACAGCACACTGACCAATAAGAGCAGGATTCTAATAAATATGTTCTCCTGAAGCTCACAGGAAACTTAGATGAAACCTCGGAGTAGCTTAAACTACTGTTGATCTGACATTTCAAAAGTTCTATGTGTGTGGGACAGAAGGGTGTAGTGGTAAATCCTGGCTAAGGCTGAATTACAATCACTTACGGAGTGCCGCAGGGTTCACATCTGAAACCACTGTGCTTCCCACACCATTTCAGTTCTGTGCGCACACTCATTCAGTCATGATACATGACAGCTGAGACGGTTTTCTGCAACTCCCTTCAAACTGTGGATGGTTTGCCTGGCACATGTTCAATAACTGATGAATTCATTCGAGATGTTCACACTCCCCTGCCTGTCGGCAGTCTGGCTCTGGTCCTGGCGTGTGCTCATTTGTCATAGGTGTCTTCAGTCACCCTTGATTGGTAATGCAGAGAAGCTGGAGTCTACAGATCTGTCTGTTTGGTGAAAAGTATGTGAACTCTAACGCATGTGGCTGAGCGCTGTTTTAAAGTCATGGCTCCAGGTCCAGTGAGAAGAAAGTTCAAAAACAAAACCTTTCAGTGGAGTTCTGTTGTCATACTAATGACACACACTACACACTACACACGCTATATGTACTAAACACACTACATACACTACACACAGTACACATACTATGCACACACTACATACATTATACACACTACACACACTATAAAAACTATACACACTACACACACTGCACATACTATACACACTCTGCAGATCACACACACTATACACACACTACACAAACTAAACACACTATACACACTCTAAACACACTACACACACTATATACACTACACACACTGCATACCCTACACACACTATACACATTACACACACTACTAATGTATCTCTGCTACAACCAGCATCATCTTTCTAAAGTCTACAAGAGCCAGAAGTTTAGTTAGAACAAAATCACATATCAAACACAATGCCGAAAAACACTCTTTACAGAGTCATCATAGCTAATGACCGGCCTGATGTATATACTCAAACTGGGCTGTGTGTGTGCGTGTGTATGTGTGTGTGTGTGTGTGTGTGTGTGTGTGTGTGTAGTCAGTTCAACTCTTAAAGAGTCATTTGAAAGGGGGTCTGCAGCAATGCCTTTACTGAATGAGGTCTTTATTAGTTGAAATAGATTTTAAATAAATTACACACACACCACTTTGGTTGAATAAACAGAACTCATTGCCGGTGGGG
>NC_137499.1:9440000-9450000 GCF_041902795.1 Electrophorus electricus | reverse complement strand
CATTCTACTATCCCAGTGCGTAAACCGAACAGCATTCTACTAACCCAATGCACAGCCCTTCAAGCATTCTACTACCTCAGTGCATTTTACTACCCCAGTGCATAGCCCTCTCAGCATTCTACTACCACAGTGTATAGCCCTACCTGTATTCTACTTCCTTGGTGCATAGCTCTCACAGCATTCTACTACCCCAGTGCATAACACTCCCAGCATTCTAATACCCCAGTGCTTATCCATTCCAGCATTCTTCTACCCCATTGCATAGCACTGACAGCATTCTACTATCTCAGTGCATAACCAAATGAACCCCTGTATGGCTGACACGTCTATGCGGAGCTCCGGAACAGCAGGGGTCAGCTTCCACAGGGGGGGCTTCTCCACATCCAGCCGATTTTGAATCTCCTGGAATTCGAGGCTAGCCCCAGCCTGCGTTCTACTACCCTGACCCGCATTCTACTGCCCCATTCTCAGACTGCATTTCACCATCTGTGCTGCTACGATGTATAGAGTACTGCAGCTTCTGAGCCACGCCCACTCTCACCCCCACCCCTGCACAGTCGGACCTCTATAGAAACACTGGACACTATTCCTCTGTTGTGTGTGTGTGTGAGTGTGTGTGTGTGTGTGTGTATGTGTGTGTGTGTGTGTGTGTGTGTGTGTGTGTGTGTGTGTGTGTGTGTGTGTGTGTGTGTGTGTGTGTGTGTTTCAGTGTGTGTGTGTGTGTGTGTGTGCATGCGTGTGTGTGTGTGTGTGCGTGCATGCGTGTGTGTCTGTGTTTCAGTGTGTGTGTGTGTGTGTGTGTGTGTGTGTGTGTTTCAGTGTGTGTGTGTGTGTGTGTGCGTGCATGCGTGCGTGTGTGTGTGTGTGTGTTTCAGTGTGTGTGTGTGTGTGTTTCAGTGTATGTGATAGAAGTTCCGTAATGGTGACACTGAACCCTTGGTTCATGACCTCTGTCAATTAAGTAGCCAGACAGGTATCTGAGCGATACAGAGAGGGTAATTGGCTGTAATTAACCCTATTCAACACTTCCTGTTCCTAAGAACTTAAGGATCCTCCGTAATACACACACACATGACATACACATGCGCTAACACACACACACACACACACACATGCACACACCCCTCCAACACACATACCTCCCCACACCCACCCACACACACACACACACACACACACACACACCTCCCCACATTCACACCCACACACACATTCACACCCACACACACACACACACCTCCCCACATTCACATCCACACCCACACATACCTCACCACACATACACCCAAACATATACACATAAACCTCCCCATACCCACACACACACAAACATACACACACCCGCTGTGACTCTGTCCAGAGGCTTAATTTACCCACTAACTTATTTAAGAGGGATAAAGGTCTGTTTATTATCTGGGACTGAATTAACTACAACACGCACACACACACACACACACACACACACACACACACACATACACACATGTGAGAACACAACACAACTCCTAGCATTTATATTTGGTCTAAGGACCTAGATTATCTTGCAAGCAGACATACATTCAAACCTGCTCCCACGTCTGGCTCTTTTCCTTTTAGCTGTGCTGCTATAGCTAGATCTGCTAGAGTCCATCTCTGCACATTATAGTTCCCTAATTTACACACCCTCGTACCTGGACATGCCTGATAATCTATTCTCTTTCTGCACCACCACCCAGCCAGCTACTTCTCCGTCGCCCTTGATGGACGTTCTCGTGTGGGATGGGTTTCAGACACACACACACACCATGTGGACCAGGACTTCTAGAAAACCTAGACATTAATTGTTTATTTTTTCATTTAATTATTATTTATTTATTTTTCTCTCATTACTTATTCTGTTCTTTATTGTTTATATTGTCAGTATTATGTTTGTTGTCATCCAGAGGAGGATGCCCCCCTGAGTCTTGGTTCCTCTCAAGGTTTCTTCCTCGTGCTCTAGGGAGTTGTGTGTGTGTGTGTGTGTGTGTGTGTGTTTGTGCATGTATGCATGAGGTCAGTCATTACTTGGGAATAGAGGTGTGAAGCCTTATCTCCAATTCCACACAGACACATACTAAAAGAATATCCAATGTCAACACACTCTGCTCCATCTCTCTGCCTCTGTGTGTCTGTGTGTGTGTGTGTGTGTGTGTGTGTGTGTGTGTGTGTGTGTGTGTGTGTGTGTGTGTGTGCGTGTGCATGCGTGTGTGTTGTATGAACATCTGGGAGCAGGTGAGTCCATTTAACACACAGCTGTCTGCTCCACTTAACACCTGACACACCTCCTCCATGCTGACCTCTGACCTCTGACCTGATCCAGTTCTTTTGTTCTGCTCTAGGAGGAGCAGAGTATGACAGCATGAAACAGTATATATGTGTGTGTGTGTGTGTGTGTGTGTGTGTATGTGTGTGTGAGAGAGAGAGAGAGAGGACAGTTAACATGGCTAATCCACAGAGTTCAAGTTCAAATTCAAGAGGTTTTATTGTCATTTCAGCTATATACAAGTACACAACAAAAAAGAGACAATGTTCCTCCAGGACCATGGTGCAGCACAAAAACAACAGTGCAACAGACAACATGCTACACAAGTGCAAACAGTCCAATATAGTGCAAAAATGTAATTAAATAAACATTAAATAAACAATAATAAATACAGAACAGGACAAATACAAAATGAGTAGACAGTGCAATTATTTAGTGCAGTACACAGTACTGGGAATATGTAAAGTGAGTTGTGCATAGCAATCAGTGACATGCTACCCTGAACATAGCAGTCACCAGTAGCAGCCAGAACAGTTCAGAGTACAGTGCTGGTTTAGTACAGTACTCTAGCAGCAAGTAGGATAATGTGCAAGACTGCAACAGGAGTGCATAATTTACTTGTGTGAGGTTTGACTTCAGCACTAGTCCAATGCAAAACAATGTGTGAGTGTGTGTATAGATATGTATGTATGTATGTATGTATATATGTACGTATGTGTGTGTGTGTGTGAGTGTGAGTGTGTGTGTGTGAGTGTGAGTGACTGTCTATAAGCATGTATAAAAGTGCCCATTTTGGAATCTGAATTGGAATTGGAGTTAGCCAGAGTTCAGGAGTCTAATGGCTTCTGGGAAGAAGCTGTTGCACAGTCTGGAGGTGCAGGACTGGATGCTGTGGTACCTTCTTCCAGATGGCAAAAGGGTGAACAGTTCATGTGAGGGGTGTGTGGGGTCTTTCCCAATGTTGGTGGCTTTCCGGATGCAGCGTGTTAGGTAGATGTTCGTGATGGAGGGAAGAGAGACCCCAATGATCTTCTCAGCTGTTCTCACTATTCTTTGGAGGGTCTTGCGGTCAAAGGCGGTGCAGTTCCCAAACCAGGTAATGATGCAGCTGCTCAGGATGCTCTCTACAGTACCTCTGTAGAAGGTAGTGAGGATGGGTGATGGGAGATGGGCTTCCCCCAGCTTCCGAAGGAAGTAAAGACGTTGCTGGGCTCTCTTGGTGATGGAACTGGTGTTCAGGGTCCAGGTGAGGTTCTCCGCTATGTGAACACCAAGGAACTTGATGTTCTTGACGATCTCCACTGAGGAGCCGTTGATGGCAAGCAAGGAGTGATCTTGCCTTGCTCTCCTGAAGTCATCAACCATTTCTTTTGTCTTGTCAACATTCAGATACAGGTTGTTGACCTCACACCAGCTCACCAGTTCTCGCACCTCCTCTCTGTATGCTGACTAATTGTCTTTGTTGATGAGACCCACCACGGTCGTGTCATCGGCGAACTTGATGATGTGATTCGAACTGTGCATCACTGCACAGTCATGAGTCAGCAGTGTGAACAGCAGAGGGCTGAGTACGCTGCCCTGGGGAGCACCAGTACTCAGTGTGGTGGTGTTGGAAGTGCTGCTCCAAATCTGGACAAACTGAGGTCTACCAGTCAAGAAATCCAGGATCCAGTTGCAGAGGCAGGTGTTCAAGCCCAGTAAGCTCAACTTTCCAATCAGATGCTGAGGAACAATGGTGTTGAATGCTGAACTGAAGTCTGTGAACAGCATTCTTACGTAGGTGCCCTTTTTATCCAGATGTGTGAGTGCTGGATGAAGTGTGGTAGAGATGGCATCATCTGTAGAGCGGTTGGAGTGGTACGCGAACAGCAGGGGTCCAGAGAAGGGGGAAGCTGGGTCTTGATGTGTCTCATGACGAGTCTCTCAAAGCACTTCATGATGATGGATGTGGGTGCAATGGGACGGTAGTCGTTGAGACACGACACCGTGGGCTTCTTAGGCACGGGGACAATGGTGGTGGTCTTGAAGCATGTTGGGACCACGGTGCAGCTCAGAGAGATATTGAAGATGTCTGTCAGGACATCTGCAAGCTGGTCAGCACATTCTCTGAGCACACGACTGGGGATGTTGTATGGTCCAGCAGCTTTCCGTGGGTTAACTCCACGCAGAGTACACCTCACATCAGCCGCCGTCAAGCACAGCACCTGGTCATTTTGCGGAGGGATGGACTTCTCCACTGCAATGTTGTTCTGTGCTTCAAACTGTGCATAGAAGTCATTCAGTGCATCTGGGAGGATGGCATCACTGTCACAGGAAGGTGATGTTTTCCTGTAGTTAGTAATAGCCTGAATGCCCTCCCACATGCGCTGTGTGTCACCAGTGTCTTTGAAGTGTCCATGGATCCTCTGTGCATGTGCACGCTTTGCTTCCCTGATCGCACGTGACAGTTTGGCTCTTGTTTTCCTGAGAGCCTCAGAGCATGAACAGAGGTGTTCATGCTTACACACTCCACCTTTCAGAAGCAGCTGAGTCCTTAGCAACAGCATAGCAACAAAAGAAAGAGGATCACTCACAACGACAAGGCAGAACATTGCACTTGTCAGTCAAAATGACATCACACACAGGTGTACACATGTAAGGGGTGTATGCTGTGTAAGGCATTTAGGGCTTGGTCGTTCCTGTAATGCTCCTCGTAAATTCGTCCTGTTTCTCCAGGAGGACGCTGAAGCGTCTGACACTTCCAGACCTGCTCCTAGAACAGGACCTTCTCTAACACAACATACCTCAGCCACCTGGACAACACCGGTGGGAGTGTCTGAATATCCACTTATGGCTGGACCTGCTTCTCTGATTGGCTAGGAGGACTGCTTCTCTGATTGGCTAGGAGGACTGCTTCTCTGATTGGCTAGGAGGACTGCTTCTCTGATTGGCTAGGAGGACTGCTTCTCTGATTGGCTAGGAGGACTGCTTCTCTGATTGGCTAGGAGGACTGCTTCTCTGATTGGCTAGGAGGACAGCTTCTCTGATTGGCTAGGAGGACTGCTTCTCTGATTGGCTAGGAGGACTACTTCTCTGATTGGCTAGGAGGACTGCTTCTCTGATTGGCTAGGAGGACTGGCTTGCATGTGAGCATCCCTTTCCTTTCCTTTCTCCTCAATGGGGCTGCAAAGTCACAGCAGTGATGCAGGCGGCCAGGGGTCTGGCAAACGTGAGATGTAGAGGGTGGAGGGTGGTGCAGAGAAGGTGGAGCATAGAGGATGGAGTGTGAGAAGTAGACGGTAGAGCGTGGCGTGTAGAGGATGGAGCATGGTGTATAGAGGGTGGAGGGTGGAGCATGGCGTGTAGAGGGTGGAGCATGGTATATAGAGGGTGGAGCATGGCGTGTAGAGGGTGGAGCATGGTGTATAGAGGGTGGAGGGTGGTGCAGAGAAGGTGGAGCA
Source organism: Electrophorus electricus (assembly GCF_041902795.1). Lineage (NCBI taxonomy): Eukaryota > Metazoa > Chordata > Actinopteri > Gymnotiformes > Gymnotidae > Electrophorus > Electrophorus electricus. Next base: position 9,444,279 of record NC_137499.1, on the reverse strand, counting down.
TGGTCAGTGGAGAGTGGAGCATAGAGGATGGAGTGTGAGAAGTAGACGGTAGAGCGTGGCGTGTAGAGGATGGAGCATGGTGTATAGAGGGTGGAGGGTGGAGCATGGCGTGTAGAGGGTGGAGCATGGTATATAGAGGGTGGAGCATGGCGTGTAGAGGGTGGAGCATGGTGTATAGAGGGTGGAGGGTGGTGCAGAGAAGGTGGAGCATGGTCAGTGGAGAGTGGAGCATAGAGGATGGAGTGTGAGAAGTAGACGGTAGAGCGTGGCGTGTAGAGGATGGAGCATGGTGTATAGAGGGTGGAGGGTGGAGCATGGCGTGTAGAGGGTGGAGCATGGTATATAGAGGGTGGAGCATGGCGTGTAGAGGGTGGAGCATGGTGTATAGAGGGTGGAGCATGGCGTGTAGAGTGTGGAGCATGGTATATAGAGGGTGGAGCATGGCGTGTAGAGGGTGGAGCATGGTGTATAGAGGGTGGAGGGTGGTGCAGAGAAGGTGGAGCATGGTCAGTGGAGAGTGGAGCATAGAGGATGGAGTGTGAGAAGTAGACGGTAGAGCGTGGCGTGTAGAGGATGGAGCATGGTGTATAGAGGGTGGAGGGTGGAGCATGGCGTGTAGAGGGTGGAGCATGGTATATAGAGGGTGGAGCATGGCGTGTAGAGGGTGGAGCATGGTGTATAGAGGGTGGAGGGTGGTGCAGAGAAGGTGGAGCATGGTCAGTGGAGAGTGGAGCATAGAGGATGGAGTGTGAGAAGTAGACGGTAGAGCGTGGCGTGTAGAGGATGGAGCATGGTGTATAGAGGGTGGAGGGTGGAGCATGGCGTGTAGAGGGTGGAGCATGGTATATAGAGGGTGGAGCATGGCGTGTAGAGGGTGGAGCATGGTGTATAGAGGGTGGAGGGTGGTGCAGAGAAGGTGGAGCATGGTCAGTGGAGAGTGGAGCATAGAGGATGGAGTGTGAGAAGTAGACGGTAGAGCGTGGCGTGTAGAGGATGGAGCATGGTGTATAGAGGGTGGAGGGTGGAGCATGGCGTGTAGAGGGTGGAGCATGGTATTTAGAGGGTGGAGCATGGCGTGTAGAGGGTGGAGCATGGTGTATAGAGGGTGGAGGGTGGTGCAGAGAAGGTGGAGCATGGTCAGTGGAGAGTGGAGCATAGAGGATGGAGTGTGAGAAGTAGACGGTAGAGCGTGGCGTGTAGAGGATGGAGCATGGTGTATAGAGGTTGGAGGGTGGAGCATGGCGTGTAGAGGGTGGAGCATGGCGTGTAGAGGGTGGAGCATGGCGTGTAGAGGGTGGAGCATGGTATATAGAGGGTGGAGCATGGCGTGTAGAGGGTGGAGCATGGTGTATAGAGGGTGGAGGGTGGTGCAGAGAAGGTGGAGCATGGTCAGTGGAGAGTGGAGCATAGAGGATGGAGTGTGAGAAGTAGACGGTAGAGCGTGGCGTGTAGAGGATGGAGCATGGTGTATAGAGGGTGGAGGGTGGAGCATGGCATGTAGAGGGTGGAGCATGGTATATAGAGGGTGGAGCATGGCGTGTAGAGGGTGGAGCATGGTGTATAGAGGGTGGAGGGTGGTGCAGAGAAGGTGGAGCATGGTCAGTGGAGAGTGGAGCATAGAGGATGGAGTGTGAGAAGTAGACGGTAGAGCGTGGCATGTAGAGGATGGAGCATGGTGTATAGAGGGTGGAGGGTGGAGCATGGCGTGTAGAGGGTGAAGCATGGTATATAGAGGGTGGAGCATGGCGTGTAGAGGGTGGAGCATGGTGTATAGAGGGTGGAGGGTGGTGCAGAGAAGGTGGAGCATGGTCAGTGGAGAGTGGAGCATAGAGGATGGAGTGTGAGAAGTAGACGGTAGAGCGTGGCGTGTAGAGGATGGAGCATGGTGTATAGAGGTTGGAGGGTGGAGCATGGCGTGTAGAGGGTGGAGCATGGTGTATAGAGGGTGGAGCATGGCATGTAGAGGGTGGAGCATGGCGTGTAGAGGGTGGAGCATGGCGTGTAGAGGGTGGAGCATGGTATATAGAGGGTGGAGCATGGCGTGTAGAGGGTGGAGCATGGTGTATAGAGGGTGGAGGGTGGAGCATGGCGTGTAGAGGGTGGAGCATGGTATATAGAGGGTGGAGCATGGCGTGTAGAGGGTGGAGCATGGTGTATAGAGGGTGGAGGGTGGTGCAGAGAAGGTGGAGCATGGTCAGTGGAGAGTGGAGCATAGAGGATGGAGTGTGAGAAGTAGACGGTAGAGCGTGGCGTGTAGAGGATGGAGCATGGTGTATAGAGGGTGGAGGGTGGAGCATGGCGTGTAGAGGGTGGAGCATGGTATATAGAGGGTGGAGGGTGGTGCAGAGAAGGTGGAGCATGGTCAGTGGAGAGTGGAGCATAGAGGATGGAGTGTGAGAAGTAGACGGTAGAGCGTGGCGTGTAGAGGATGGAGCATGGTGTATAGAGGGTGGAGGGTGGAGCATGGCGTGTAGAGGGTGGAGCATGGTATATAGAGGGTGGAGCATGGCGTGTAGAGGGTGGAGCATGGTATATAGAGGGTGGAGCATGGCGTGTAGAGGGTGGAGCATGGTGTATAGAGGGTGGAGGGTGGTGCAGAGAAGGTGGAGCATGGTCAGTGGAGAGTGGAGCATAGAGGATGGAGTGTGAGAAGTAGACGGTAGAGCGTGGCGTGTAGAGGATGGAGCATGGTGTATAGAGGGTGGAGGGTGGAGCATGGCGTGTAGAGGGTGGAGCATGGTATATAGAGGGTGGAGCATGGCGTGTAGAGGGTGGAGCATGGTGTATAGAGGGTGGAGGGTGGTGCAGAGAAGGTGGAGCATGGTCAGTGGAGAGTGGAGCATAGAGGATGGAGTGTGAGAAGTAGACGGTAGAGCGTGGCGTGTAGAGGATGGAGCATGGTGTATAGAGGGTGGAGGGTGGAGCATGGCGTGTAGAGGGTGGAGCATGGTATATAGAGGGTGGAGCATGGCGTGTAGAGGGTGGAGCATGGTGTATAGAGGGTGGAGGGTGGTGCAGAGAAGGTGGAGCATGGTCAGTGGAGAGTGGAGCATAGAGGATGGAGTGTGAGAAGTAGACGGTAGAGCGTGGCGTGTAGAGGATGGAGCATGGTGTATAGAGGGTGGAGGGTGGAGCATGGCGTGTAGAGGGTGGAGCATGGTATTTAGAGGGTGGAGCATGGCGTGTAGAGGGTGGAGCATGGTGTATAGAGGGTGGAGGGTGGTGCAGAGAAGGTGGAGCATGGTCAGTGGAGAGTGGAGCATAGAGGATGGAGTGTGAGAAGTAGACGGTAGAGCGTGGCGTGTAGAGGATGGAGCATGGTGTATAGAGGTTGGAGGGTGGAGCATGGCGTGTAGAGGGTGGAGCATGGCGTGTAGAGGGTGGAGCATGGCGTGTAGAGGGTGGAGCATGGTATATAGAGGGTGGAGCATGGCGTGTAGAGGGTGGAGCATGGTGTATAGAGGGTGGAGGGTGGTGCAGAGAAGGTGGAGCATGGTCAGTGGAGAGTGGAGCATAGAGGATGGAGTGTGAGAAGTAGACGGTAGAGCGTGGCGTGTAGAGGATGGAGCATGGTGTATAGAGGTTGGAGGGTGGAGCATGGCGTGTAGAGGGTGGAGCATGGCGTGTAGAGGGTGGAGCATGGCGTGTAGAGGGTGGAGCATGGTATATAGAGGGTGGAGCATGGCGTGTAGAGGGTGGAGCATGGTGTATAGAGGGTGGAGGGTGGTGCAGAGAAGGTGGAGCATGGTCAGTGGAGAGTGGAGCATAGAGGATGGAGTGTGAGAAGTAGACGGTAGAGCGTGGCGTGTAGAGGATGGAGCATGGTGTATAGAGGGTGGAGGGTGGAGCATGGCGTGTAGAGGGTGAAGCATGGTATATAGAGGGTGGAGCATGGCGTGTAGAGGGTGGAGCATGGTGTATAGAGGGTGGAGGGTGGTGCAGAGAAGGTGGAGCATGGTCAGTGGAGAGTGGAGCATAGAGGATGGAGTGTGAGAAGTAGACGGTAGAGCGTGGCGTGTAGAGGATGGAGCATGGTGTATAGAGGTTGGAGGGTGGAGCATGGCGTGTAGAGGGTGGAGCATGGTGTATAGAGGGTGGAGCATGGCATGTAGAGGGTGGAGCATGGCGTGTAGAGGGTGGAGCATGGCGTGTAGAGGGTGGAGCATGGTATATAGAGGGTGGAGCATGGCGTGTAGAGGGTGGAGCATGGTGTATAGAGGGTGGAGGGTGGTGCAGAGAAGGTGGAGCATGGTCAGTGGAGAGTGGAGCATAGAGGATG
>NC_137499.1:9432500-9435000 GCF_041902795.1 Electrophorus electricus | reverse complement strand
CACACACATACCCAACCATACACACACACACACATACCCAACCATACACACCCATACCCACTCACACACACACACACACAACCACAGAGTCTTGAGAGGAACCAAGACTCGGCGGGGGTGGGCGGTGGCATCCTCTTCTGGAAGACAATGGACAGAATGATGACATGGATGTTATGAACAAAAGATAACGACAAATGTGAAGTACAACAAATGTGATATACTGATATACGGATATACTGATATACAGATATACGGATATACTGATATACGGATATACTGATATACGGATATACGGATATACGGATATACGGATATACTGATATACAGATATACGGATATACGGATATACGGATATACTGATATACAGATATACGGATATACTGATATACGGATATACTGATATACAGATATACGGATATACTGATATACGGATATACTGATATACAGATATACGGATATACGGATATACGGATATACTGATATACAGATATACGGATATACGGATATACGGATATACTGATATACGGCTATACTGATATACGGTTATACTGATATACGGATATACTGATATACGGATATATGGATATAAGGATATACTGATATACGAATATACTGATATACTGATATACGGATATACGAATATACTGATATACGGATATACGAATATACTGATATACGGATATATGGATATACTGATCTAATTCTGAAGTGTGGACAAGTGTGCACACGACCTCATGGTGATAGCGACTGATCCAGGAACAGGTGGACAGGGAGGCAGTGTGTGTGTGTGTGTGTGTGTGTGTGTGTGTGTGTGTGTGTGTGTGTGTGTGTGTGTTTGCTTGTTTGTTTTACCTTGTAAAGCACATTTGATGTCTTAATAAGGACTAGTGGATCTGTCGTGTCTTATTTAGAACTAGTGGATCTGTCGTGTCTTAATAAGGACTAGTTGATCTGTCGTGTCTTAATAAGGACTAGTGGATGTGCCTGTCCAGCCTGTAAGTACATGTAAGAGTGTAAAAGCAGGGAAATGCTGAAAGAGGAGTGTGTGTGTGTGTGTGTGTGTGTGTGTGTGTGTGTGTGTGTGTGTGTGTGTGTGTGTGTGTGTGTGTGTTTGTGATGACAGCCTCGCTCTGTTGCACTTGATGGATGAGCTGACCTCAACACTGACATGACCCATACAACAAAACTTCTCACTATCACCATACACAAAAAACATGCACCCCTCTCATACACACACTCACACACTTACACCCACACACATATACAAACCCACACTCCCCCCCACACAGCTCTCGGAAAGTCCCAGGTGGAGTTCTCACAGGTTGAAATTGTAGACAAAGTAACTGAATGAGGCACTGCAGAGTTCATTCAATTACTGTACCTCACACACACACACACACACACACACACACACACACACACACACGCACCCTCTTCTTTCCTCTTACAGGGAATCTGACCCTGGCTGTTGCCCATCTGTTTCGTCATCTCACTACTGACTGCCAATATCTTTACTACACAAACACACACACACACACACACAGGCGTGCACACGTACACAAACAAACAAAAGCTCACAGGCACATGTACACACATATAGTCACACTCACGCACAAGCGCACACATACACACACACATGCATACACACACACCCACAGACACACATGCACCAGCTCACACGCATACACACACACACACACACACACACACACACACACGCATGCACAAGCTGACATGCACACATGCATACATACACATGCACACACAAACACACACAAAAGCACATACATGCACGCACACACACACACACACACATACATACATGCACACGCACACACACACACACACCTCAGTCATCCACCCACTAGCTATGCACTCTACTAACCAGGCCTTAACCTCACACAGTGACATCACTGAACTCATGTTTCAACATAATGAGGAGTGAACAATGTTTCTAATGATAGAGAACTTACCTCCCTGCTGCCGAACGTGTGTCCATGCCACCATCACTGCTCAGGCAGATCTGAACTAACATTAGTCAAAACATCAAAATGCATTTGATCTCTCCTTTCCAGATATTTCTGTTCAGCTGTAGTACTCTGTTCAGCTGTAGCACACTGTTCAGCTGTAGTACTCTCTGTTCAGCTGTAGTACACACTGTTCAGCTGTAGTACACTGTTCAGCTGTAGTACACTCTGTTCAGCTGTAGCACACTGTTCAGCTGTAGTACTCTCTGTTCAGCTGTAGTACACACTGTTCAGCTGTAGTACACTCTGTTCAGCTGTAGCACACTGTTCAGCTGTAGTACTCTGTTCAGATGTAGTACACACTGTTCAGCTGTAGTACACTCTGTTCAGCTGTAGTACTCTCTGTTCAGCTGTAGTACTCTCTGTTCAGCTGTAGTACACTGTTCAGCTGTAGTGCTCTGTTCAGCTGTAGTACTCTCTGTTCAGCTGTAGTACACTGTTCAGCTGTAGTACTCTCTGTTCAGCTGTAATAC
>NC_137499.1:9420000-9430000 GCF_041902795.1 Electrophorus electricus | reverse complement strand
TATATATATATATATGTGTGTGTGTGTGTGTGTGTGTGTGTGTGTGTGTGTATGTGTGAAACAAGTGTTTCCCATAGCAATCCTCAGTGAAATAGCTTTAATAGCTAGTATGGCGTGTAAAACACACATATGCTCACTTACATACTCACTTACACACTCGCTTACACAAGCACACAAACAACCTTTTAGTGTTCTAAAGACTGCTGCTCCAGAGAGTATTTTCTACAGAGAGAGAGAGAGAGTAGAATTACAAACAATCTACCAGAACATAATGTTCTAAGCAAAAAAGTAAAAAACAAAACAAAACTGCTTACTAAATTATTTCACATCTGACCACATTTTGACTCTTCACACACCAAATGATAAATATTTAAACCAAAATAAAAGCAAGTTTTATAAAATGGTGTAGGGGGGAAATGTATGATGTCATTAAACCAAGGTACTCTCACAGTGGTTTGCAGTGAAGATTGGAATGCTCAGAACTGAATTCTTTCCACAGTCACAGCAAGGCTGCAGTCTGAGTCCGTCTGTTTAATAAAAATTTTAATGAGTAAATTCCTAAAACTAAATTCCCGGCCTCTCTACGGTGACCCCACAACTAAAACGTGATACGTCTGATTAAATTCCCGGCCTCTCTACGGTGACACCACAACCAAAACGTGATACGTCTGATTAAATTCCCGGCCTAAAACTAAAACGTGATACGTCTGATTAAATTCCTGGCCTAAAACTAAAACGTGATATGTCTGATTACATTCCCAGCCTAAAACTAAAATGTGATGCGTCTGATTAAATTCCCGGCCTCTCTACGGTGACACCACAACTGAAAAGTGATACGTCTGATTAAATTCCCGGCCTATAGTGACACCATAACTAAATGCCTCCCTTATGCTGATGATCTCGGCCTACACTCACCTACCAGAGAAGATACAACAAAGTTTAGAAATGATGGAAAACCTCTGTAAAAACAGGTTTGAAAAAAAAAAAAAAAAAATAGTGACATCTCAAAAGATGACTAAAAGGCAGCTGTAGTTTTAAAATTTAGAATTTGGTTGGTTGGTGTGTTTGCTCTGTTAGCCTGGACACTTCATTCAGGTGTCTCTCCTTGGTTCATCTTCGTGGCCTGTCGTTTAATAAACTCCCTCTGCACTTGTGTCCGACGCCTTGCCTCGCCTTGCCTCGCTTTATGTTCACCCACTGACATTACAGAAGCAGGATAACCCGAGGCGACCAGCAGTGAGGACAATCAACCAGTTATTACTGATTATCACAATTTAGGTGCTTTGGCTATATTGTATTTCGGACACTCACGCCAATAAAGCCAACTTGACTTGAGAGAGAGAGAGAGAGAGAGAGAGAGAGAGAGAGAGAGAGAGAGAGAGAGAGAGAGAGAGAGAGAGAAAGAGAGAGTCTCCAGTTCTGTAGAACTCCATGTCTCCATCTTGCCAAAAAAAAGGGTCATAAAAATATTGCTGAATGTCACTGAAAATCAACTAGACCCATAACAGCTGTTTTTACAAAGGCTCCAGTCAGCTGGATTATTGGACAGTCTCATACTTGTTACACAGGGAGGTGTAACAAAGGCGCGCACACACACACACACACACGGGAGAGGGTAGAGGTTTTACTGAAGTGACGGGCCAGGTAGGAACCGTAGGGGAGGTAGATAGGAGGAGTTAGGTGGGTAATCGTTGTCAGGATGGTCCGGTTGGCTCTTCTTAGGTAGGTGGAGTGCGTCCCTTTCCCCAGACTTGCTGGTGCAGGGTTCCACGTCCTGCACGTCCTGCACTTTAGCCAGCGTCCTGTCAAGCCGTGTGGCTAGGCACAGCTTGGGCAACATTGAGCGCTCTAGGGCAGCAGCACGCCAGCCAAATCTCAACACCTGAACATTCCCACTGAACCTGTTTCTACCAGAGGGGCTCTGGTTCAGCCAACGAGGATGAACTAAGATGTCCATGCTTAAACGAACACATCACTGGAAAACGGAAAGCTATCTGTCCAGCCTCAGTCTGGTGGTGGTGGGGGCGAATTCACGGGACCCCTCGGCCCGCTCGTCCTCTTGCTGGGATGTATGATGTATAGCTGAACGCACACAAAAGAAGCTGCACACATAACATGCCTAGGAGGAGACACAGGCACACCTCTCCATTAGACTGATGGCACTGTTGTCATGGGATACGGGGAGAGAATTACGCCGTTTCATTATTTCCTTCACTCCTAAGACGTGATTAATGATGAAGTGGACTAGGGGCACCTTTTGATACCCACGGCCTTTTACTGAGCAGTATAAACACAGACACAGGGCCCTGGATCAAATATAAAAGGCATTTAACAGGAATGTTTTAAAGTGGCATCTGAAATGGCTGGAGTCCAATCGGAGCATTAGGACAGAGGACCTGGAAGGCTCTCTGTATCACTTACAGCACTGATGCTATAACAGCACAAAGGATGAGGGAGGGAGGGAGGGAGGGAGAGAGAGAGAGGGAGGGGGAAAGAGAGAGAGGGAGAGAGAGGGAGAGAGAGAGAGAGTTGAAGACAGATGTGTTATGTGAATGAGAGAGGGGTACAGTCCAAGTAATGAGGCTGTAATGTAGCTGCCTCTTACTACACTGGACCTACTGCCACGTCTAAATGTTATAAATGAGCATTGAGCATACCAGAGTGTGTGTGTGTGTGTGTGTGTGTGCGTGTGTGTGTACTTTAGAAGTGAATAGTCTCGTCATCGCCTCTTTGTTCAGCCTACATACTTTATCAAAAGAGAGAGAGAGAGAGAGAGAGAGAGAGAGAGAGAGAGAGTGAGTGTGTGTGTGTGAAGTAGTGGTGAGGGCGCTCCTCACTCCCACACATCACACTACCACACACATTCCAAATCTTCCCAAACCATCACACTACCACACACACTCCCACTCCTCCCACACCATCACACAACCACACACTCCTACACCTCACACTACCACACAGTCCCACTCCTCCCATACCATCACACTACCACACACACTACCATATCATCACACTACCACATACAGTCCCACTCCTCCCACACCATCACACAACCACACTCCTACACCTCACACTACCACACACAGTCCCACTCCTCCCATACCATCACACTACCACACACACTACCATATCATCACACTACCACATACAGTCCCACTCCTCCCACACCATCACACAACCACACACTCCACTCACTTAACCATCCTGTTAAGTGAGCTCATCTGTATGAGCTCATACAGGGCCCTGCTCATCATACATGTACACTCTACGTCCTCTCCAGGTCTCTTCCTTGTGCTCTAGGGAGTTTTTCCTCACCACTGTCGACCTTGTCTTGCTCACTGGGGGCTTGGACTTGGACATTTGTGAAGCTGCTTTACAAATGTGTTTTGGTCTGCAGCTCAAATAAGCTTCCTCTAGTTACACAAACCCACATACACTATACACACACACACACACACACACACACGGTTATAGCTCCTAATCATGTAGGAATGTATGTGGCATTGCCTGGTAAGTATATGGTGGAATAATATTTCGTGCAGACATAAATCAGCGTGATTGGTCGAGCCTCATTACTGGAGTGCTGCTGTTGAGTATTGGCATCTGCTCCTCACTCAGCCCGCATGTGTGTGCAGGCCTGAGCAGATGAGCACTGCTCCAACAGACCTGAACAGACGAGCACCGCGCCCACAGGCCTGAGCAGACGAGCACCACTCCAACAGACCTGAGCAGACGAGCACCGCTCCCACAGGCCTGAGCAGACGAGCACTACGAGTCACGTGCCAGTAAACGACACCTGGAAACCTTCCTGCTTGACGGGTGAAAACAACTCTGATCTTCTGAGGCAAGCACAGGAGAAGTTGCGTGACGTGTTGACTGTGTTAACGGTGTCATTTGGAATGACGGTAAGGTGGAGATAATAGTTCTGTGGTACTGTGGATCTCTACCCTGTGGTTCCTGGACTAGTGTGACACTCAGATCCTGATGACTCCTCTACCACTTTGGGGTATATGTGAGGGGGAGGGGATAACTGTCAAAGGCTGCTGCTTTTCATGTGGAATCATTGCTGTTTCTGGCCCACTCTTCCTTCACTCACACACGCTCACACACACACTCACTCTATAAATACAGTCTCTGGGATTGGCCGTATCCTCTACTCTAACTAGTGCTTCCTTTCTGGAGCCAGACCTGAAACCCAGAACCTGTGAGTGACAAGACACACACACACACACATTCTAAAACAAACACTCATTCACACATGCAATCTCTGTCTCATACACAGAAATGCATACACACACCAACACACACACAAAGAGACATAGACACAGAGGCAGACACACACACACATATTTAGCCACGTATTCTGGTCTGATGTGTAAGCTACACAGGAGAACTGCTGCGCTGTCTGGCATATCCATAGGAGGGACTGGACTGAGCCTACTCTCTCTCTCTCTCTCTCTCTCTCTCTCTCTATCTTTTTGTATCTCTCTCTCCAGAATTCCCTATTCTGTGGCTCTGGCACACTGCAGGTGGAAAACAGAGCAAAAGAAGAAGAAAGGAGGGGTGTAACCTCTCTCTCTCTCTCTCTCTCCCTCTCTCTCCATACTGCTGACCTTGGCTACAAATCCACACCCTCTTCCTCAAGCTGCCTGTGTGGGTTCCACTGTCATCGCCATGTTTCAGCAGTGCCTAAAATAAGCAGGGTGAGAGAGGGACAGAGAGAGAGAGAGAGAGAGAGAGAGAGAGGTGGAGAGAAGGGGGAGAGGGAGAGAATGAGAGAGGGAGAGAGAGATTCACTTGGCATGCTCCAGATCCGAGAGAGAGAGAGAGAGAGAGAGAGAGAGAGTAAAAGAGAGGGAGATGACAGAGAAAGCATGCATTTCCAGATGACACTGAGAATACCCAGGTCTCTGTGCAAAAAGTCTCTGCTTAAAAAAAACCTTCAAATCTGCTGCTTCCTGTTCACCCTTCTCCCTGCGCTGCCTCCTGCTTTAGGCGGCCCCCCACCCTGCCCCACCGCGACATGTCGGAGGTCTGACTGTACACTGACCACCCAAACGCCATTTCCATACATCCAGCATTTATTTACACTGCCTTTAACAATCTCAGTGCCCCTGGCAAACAGATGCTCTATTGTTCCTTTTTAATAGTCCAACCTGGATGATGAGCTGATGGTCCACAAAGTGTCCCACTGTGCCGTGTGCTTATGTGGGTATTGGTGGGGGGGACCCTAAATCCGCCCAGCACACAGGGGTCGCAGGGATCCGGTTACAGGTCAGCACCAGGGAAACGAACACGCTCAACCCCTTCACAGTTAATGTCACCATTAATGTCTGACATCACTCTGAAAACACTCATAAAACAGACAGACCCACACCCACATAGACCCAACTTTTCTCCTCCACAACGAGCACTTATTCCCCACTTGGTATGTCGGACTGCAGGTCTATTTAACGCCGTCGTTTATTGGAGACTGTTTAAACACCCCCAGTAAATTGTAATTGAAGCGCATTACTGGCTAATTGTGGGGCTTTATGAGTTTAAAGCGCTGAACATGTCATGGCTTTGTGTTGACCGTCTGTCCTTGGTTTCAGGGAGGTTTTACTTGGCTGTGAAAAGACTTACAAAACTAGACATTTACACATTAGCTTATTGATATGAACAGCGCCGCTCCATGTCACAGGCACGGATATTGACAGCAGAGTGAAATGAGATCATGTATACTACAGCAAACAGTAAACTAATTTTAATTAGCCAATACTATAAACTGAGAGAGATTTCACACAGGTCCGCCCAGCAAATTAGCTGTTCGCCTTCAACTTCGAGCAACAGCAGAAGTATTCAGGTTGCCTTCATACGTAGCCAGCACCGAAACAAATGAGCCAAGCCGTCACTCACAGCCAGCAGACGGTGAGCTGGGAAACAAACCCACAAATTCATTTGGACTAAAATCTCTGGCGGCCTGCGTCCATCGGTCAAGCCTTCCACTCATTTCCTAGCATTATTTTCTTCCATATATTATTCTTTCCTCGCGTCGTTTCAGGAGAGGGCCGGGATATCGCGGGCGAGCTGGAAGTGACGTGCCGTTTTCTTTACAAAACCACCTGTCCAAACAGCAGCAGCGCCGAGCTCGAGCCCGGCCTGTCGCGAGGAAGGGGAGCGCGAGACGCCACCAACGGCGGCCCACTCGAGTGGGACAGCGCGCGTGACGCATCCCGATCAGTCTTAACGCGTCATTCGATCAACAGCTTCGCGTTTCCCGCAACCGACGTGACGAAGGACGGAGCCAAACGAGCGCCTGATCAGTTGGCCTACGCGTAATGGAACTTACAAAATCTCTCTTTAGTCGCATTCTTAGAGATTCATGAGAAAAAAAAATCGTCGATAATTAATCGTTTCTTTCACAGACCTGAATAAAACAAAAGGTTAGAAGTGTCTAATTAATACAGAGTACAAACACTAACAATGAGCAATGTATCGTCTGTCTGACTGGATTTAGGGCTCCTTTAAATGAAGATTAAGACACAAAGGGCCTTTCTCTCATTAGGAGTCCGCTTTCTCTGGGAAGAATGGCGGGCTGAAATTACAGCTCTTATGGTTCTGTTTCACACACGGCGATCCGTCACTTCTGCTGCCTGTGCGCCGAGTCCCCGGGGTCTGCTGCGTCCTCCACTGCGCGGTCACACCTGCGGCTGAGAAACGGCGCGTCGGCCCTCTTTCGGGACACTTCATACGCCTGCTTGAACCGATACCGCCGCTATTGTTCACTCCTTCTCTAGCGCAGTCTGCGGTTTCACATCAGCCCAGACAATTTCAATCTACCACGCCCATGTTTAGAAAGGATCGTTCAAGGGATGTTTGTCCGTTCGTTGGTTACAAACGTTTTAAAGGGGCATTTTCCTTGCATAAACTGCACGGTGCTCTAAAAATGCTCACGTCGTCCAAGTAGCCTTATAAGAATATTGAGAGCGGGTGTTCCCACAGACCACCCCCTCCATTTTAATGCTTAAGCTGGAATGAACGGACCCATCGCTTTAAGTCACATTTGTTAAAGCTCGGCTGCCAGTCTCTCTTTGGGTCTGTTTCTGCGGGGAGTAAACCGATGAGGCGACTAGCTCGGAAGAGCAGAGCGGAGCATTTCATGCAGAACTATTTACCCAGATCACATTACAGTCAATTACAGGGATCCCGCTTTAAAGATATTAATACTGGACAATCTCCCTAACCACATGATTGCGAGATGCCAAAGTAAAGCCTCGGGACTTGGAAGGAAAATGTATGTTGCGCATTTCCAAAGGGTAAAAATAATAACCACTGCATCTTCTTGTATCATTTTAATAATGCTTACAAAACAGAGCATTTGATTTTATTCCTAAACGTACAGAGCAGGTTATAGCACGTTTTCTTTCACTAGGACAAAATAAAGTCTGACTGATAAATGTTTACATACATTTTGAAAGTTCATATCCCAAAAGACGATGGATGACACCGCAGCGTTGAAAGAAAAAGATCTTCCCAACATCCCTCGTGAGTGACGTATTCTACCGTTAAGGCGACAACCTTAAAAGCAGAAGTGTCTTCAACTTACTGCTCCTTAACAAATCACCATAATTACACAGGCTATTACACGACATATCCTACAAAGGACTACTGTCATATCAGAGAAGGAAAAAAAAAGTATTTTCTAATAAGAAAATAATCAGATTACATTTACAAAAATATTAAAATTGACAACAAATTTGATGGTACTGTGCATGTTTAAATGCAAGAAAATGGTCATTGGCTGACCAACAGGTTTATAGTTAAATAAAAAATAAAAGTCTTAAGTTGAAGGATACATTCACCGATTTCAATTGATGTACACTGTTACAGTTTCTAAAATAAAAGTCCTTGGTTAGTGGACATGGTTTGGCTCTGGAGCTCCTCCGTTTCCTTAAGATTGGGTTTCTGGCTGGCATATCTCCTCTATATGCATGATTAAAGCGGCACACACGTGCACAGATGCAAACACATGCACGCACACGCACATGCTCGCACACGCATATGTACATACGCATGCAAGCACGCAAACACATACGAATGCACACACAAACCCGTGAAATCGGAACGCTCTGGCTGAAGCTCTTTAACGTCCTGCCAGTGGAACGGAGTATGTGGGACTGAATTCAGTCTAGATTTAGACAACTGTATCCTACACACTGACATTTCTTCATCACCATCATCCTCATCCTCACTAGGAAGAATGAAGGATGTGTGAACAGGCAGGGTGTCTGTTTAGAATATCCTCTCCCACAGGAAGTGACAGGAACACAGGAGCTCGCGGGTCTCCTTCATCCGCACCGCTGGCGTTCCCAGTCATTCCAGTATGGCCGGCCTTGGGGGGACTTTTGGGACTTGTGTAAAGGGTGTCTAAATGAACACACAGCTGCGTCACTCTCAGGTGATGTAAACATGAAGAATGCTGCCCTCTAGAACACGCTAATGCCACCTGAAGACAGGACGTGTCTGTAGGAGCTGAACTGTCTCTGTGCTGCTTGAGCAGACTGATGTAGCCAGCCTGAGCAGGGACTCAGCACACACACAAAGACACACTGTGTCTGTGTGTGTGTGTGTGTGTGTGTGTGTGTGTGTGTGTGTGTGTGTGTGTGTGTTGTATGGGGTTTAGGGGCAGTGTTGATTGGCAGGGCATCACTGTACAACACACATGGAGCTTCGGGGGGGGTTGACCGTCCGAGCCACAGTCTCTTGACTGTAGTTGACTATGTCCGCCTTTACCACACGCTGCACACACATACACGTGCGCGTACACACACACACAAAAGAGAAAAGGAAGAGAAGGTCGTAAATGCGATGTTCTAACTTTATCCTACCCATTTCACTCATGTTAACCTTTGCTACAGTAGTTCCTGTGAATTACAATTCTTGACCTGTGAGCAAACCCATAATGCAGAGAGTGTGAGAGAGAGTGACGTTAGACTGGTATCACACTGGTCTGAGTGTGAGAGAGAGTGATGTCAGACTAGTATCACACTAGTCTGAGTGTGAGAGACAGCGATATCAGACTGGTATCACACAGGTCTGAGTGTGAGAGAGAGTGATGTCAGACAGGTATCACACTGGTCTGAGTGTGAGAGAGTGATGTCAGACTGGTATCACACTAGTCTGAGTGTGAGAGAGAGTGATGTCAGACAGGTATCACACTGGTCTGAGTGTGAGAGAGTGATGTCAGACTGGTATCACACTAGTCTGAGTGTGAGAGAGAGTGATGTCAGACAGGTATCACACTGGTCTGAGTGTGAGAGAGAGTGATGTCAGACTGGTATCACACTAGTCTGAGTGTGAGAGAGTGATGTCAGACTGGTATCACACGAGTCTGAGTGTGAGAGAGAGCGATATCAGACTGGTATCACACTGGTCTGAGTGTGAGAGAGTGATGTCAGACTGGTATCACACTGGTCTGAGTGTGAGAGAGTGATGTCAGACTGGTATCATAAAAGTCTGAATGTGAGAGAGAGTGATGTCAGACAGGTATCACACTGGTCTGAGTGTGAGAGAGAGTGATGTCAGACAGCTATCACACTAGTCTGAGTGTGAGAGAGAGCAATATCAGACTGGTATCACATTGGTCTGAGTGTGACAGAGTGATGTCAAACAGGTATCACACTGGTCTGAGTGAGAGAGATTGATGTCAGACAGGTATCACACTGGTATGAGTGTGAGAGAGCGTGATGTCAAACAGGTATCACACTGATCTGAGTATGAGAGAGAGTGATGTTAGACAGGTATCACACTGGTCTGAGTGTGAGAGAGAGTGATGTCAAACAGGTATCACACTGATCTGAGTATGAGAGAGAGTGATGTTAGACAGGTATCACACTGGTCTGAGTGTGAGAGAGAGTGATGTCAGACTGGTATCACACTGATCTGAGTGTGAGAGAGAGTGATGTCAGACTGGTGTCACACTGGTCTGAGTGTGAGAGAGAGTGATGGCAGACTGGTA
>NC_137499.1:9405000-9415000 GCF_041902795.1 Electrophorus electricus | reverse complement strand
TACTGACTATATAAACAAAGAACAGAATAAGTAATGAGAGAAAAATAAATGAATAATTAAAAAAAAAATCAGTATAGATGTATAGATTATTTGTGTATAGATGATTTCTGTATAGATGATTTGGGTATAGATGATTTGGGTATAGAAGATTCGTGTATAGATGATTTGTGCATAGATGATTTGTGCATAGATGATTTCTTTAAAACCGCTTTGTGAGAACATGTGTAATATAATTAAATACATTTGAATTTAAAAGTATGAGGCTGATCTTAAATCTCAAATTTTTTCCCACCATTCATACATTTCATTTGTATTTACCACTCTACCAGTAAATACTGTTCAGCTGTTGACCTGGGCTTGTTTTTAGCTCTTCAGCTGTTCACCTGTGTTTGTTTAGCTGTGCGTGTGTGTGTGTGTGTGTGTGTGTGTGTGTGTGTGTGTGTGTGTATGTGTGTGTGTGTGTGCATGAGCACTGCCCAGTAAGTCTGCACTATGGCTAACCAGTGCAGTGAAAAGTCTGCCAGTACTGAGTAGAAATGAAAGAAAAACAGCAGTTCTGGCTCTCATTAGATATTTGTGTGGACAGGAACGTTTCCAAATATCGCAGATCTCGTTAGCTGCCCGTTCTGAATGAAGTGCAGGGCTATAGTTGGTCTGGACAAGTTCACGGAAAAGTTCAAACAAGCCCGAGTACCAGAGACAGCTCTTGAAACAACCTACATCTGCGTGTAGAACATGACAAGCAAACACTTCATACCTGGTGGCTGCAGCAGTACCCGATGAGAAACTACCAGATAACTATCGACTTCAAACAGAGATTACCTTACTTCTGACTGGTCCACAGAATTAAAAACAGTGACTACAGATGGCTGAAAAATGACTGAGAACTGCTACTGAAAGCTGATCGAGACCAACAACAACAACAACAACAACAACAACCAGTCCCTCATCCCTAAAAACCCAGTGAACATACATGACTAACATGGATGGCCTGTTTTATAACCAAAAGGGTAAATTTTGCAATTGTTTTATAGTAAATGTGTCCTGCAGTGGCAGAGCAAGCACATATTTAACACCAAAAAACACCCATATACTGAAATTCTGAACCAAAATGATGTGCACACAGATGAATCCTGCTACACCCACACCAACCCTGGCACCCACGCCCACTTGTCTCTGTCTATAAACAACTGTGTGTGTGTGGGGGGGGGGTGTTATTAATGATGGTCTGGAGCATAGGAGGTCCTCTGCCTGCTACCAACACTAAACACAACTAATCCTCTAGATCCATTAGATCCTCTACACTTCTACATGCATATAAATCATTTACACATACACACACACACACACACACACACACACACACACACAGAGACCATAAAAATATGTACGGCAATATTTCAAGTCAGTTCATATGTGATCTAAAGATGTATAAGTAACAGCAGCTCTGTGCAGTCACATAACCAGATCAAACCATTTAAACATAATTTCAATAAAGGCCTCTCAAACACACACACACACACACACACCTCTTACTTGTCTACACACATGAGGTTTTGCATGTGAAATCAAAACCGCAGCACATTCTGGCAGCTATAGTGAAAAGTGTTCCTGACATGCCTCATTCATTATCGACACAAACAGACGAATGTGTTTCGCTGAAGAAATATTTTCCTAAAAGCTATTGTTACCAAAAATAGTGTCTGGACGTCTGTGCGAGGGTTATTGGACACATAGACTTTCTGCAGCAAAGGGAGACAGAGAACAGAACAGTTTTATTCGGCTCTGGAACTGGCCGTCACAGAGAGAGTAAAGTTAAATCTCAAAGAAAGCATGCGCACACATGCGCGCGCACACACACACACACACACACACACACACACACACACACACACACACACGCGAGCGCAAAAGAAAAGGAGTGAGACAGAGAAAAACAAGGGAACTTCATTTGCAAACTGAAGTTTAGAAAAACCTGGACAGACACAACACTAGGCTTCCCTCATCAGCTCCTGCATTCTCCCCAGCATGTCAGAGGCTACACACTCCCATGTAGGACAGCCACGTGCTCACATGTAGCGGCACAGTGGTGGGGCAGGCCACCTGCTCACGTGTAGCAGTGCAGTGGTGAAGCAGGCCACATGCTCACGTGTAGCGGTGCAGTGGTGGGGCACAGCTAGCAGTGATGGCTCACTCACGCACAACGTACAAACGGTCCCGGTAGCACCACTTACGGCCCCAGTTACACCAATTATGGCCCCGCTAGGACCAGTACTTACAGTCTTAGTAACACCACTTATGGCCCCAGTAACACCAGTGCTTACAGACCCAGTAACACTACTTATGACTCCAGTAACACCACTTTTGGCCCCAGCAACACCATTTACATCCCCGCTAGCACCACTTACGGCCCCGGTAACACCACTGACCAGCGGCGCAGCTGTTATGGCACTGTGCTCAGCACCAGGAGAGTCACCAGTCTGAGGCAGACTGAAGGGGAGAGAGACTCAGACCAAGAAAAAAAAAGTACCTAGTAAAAACGGATAGGATTTTAGGTTTGACTTGGGCCTACCAAACATCACATTGCTTACAATGTCAATGCTTAGTTCAGATACACAGATCGTCAGAGCCGTCTTTATTTAGGTAAGAGATGGTCAATGTCACAACAGGCCTTGGGTGTTGAGAGCTGACCGTGCTCCAATCCGATAGGACAGAACACACGGAACAAAGCCCAGCAGATCAGAACATGCAGAACAAAGCCCAGCGCACGGGCTGTCTGCACAATCCTGTCTATGCTGCAGGCCTGAGCTTCATTTTTCTCCTGTAATCTAATCTAGAGAGGTGGGTCCGATCTCCCCACCTACACACTCACACAGGGCACCAACGGACACCACGCTAATCCTGCCGTGCTATCTGCATCTGTGCATGAGCGTGTGTGTGCATGCATATGGGCGTGTGTGTTCTGTGCATTAGACTGTGTGCATGTAAGCAAGTTATTAATGCAGTGGTTGGGGGTTATCAGTGTGTGTGGATCTGTATGCTGGGGTGGTTATTAATGCAGTGGTTGGGGGTTATCAGTGTGTGTGGATCTGTATGCTGGGGTGGTTATTAATGCAGTGGCTGGGGGTTATCAGTGTGTGTGGATATGGTAGTGGAGGTCTGTTTCTGCTCAGCTGGTGTCAGTGTGTCAGTGCAGCAGGAAGAACACGCAAACACTAAATAAACTGTTTATGTGTGAGTGTGAGAGATGGTGTGATGAACCACCAGCAAGCTTTTCAGAGAGTTTAAGAGAGAGTGAGTGTGTGTGTGTGTGTGTGTGTGTGTGTGTGTGTGTGTGTGAGAAAGAAATGGATCCATGAAGGATTACAAAGAGAAAAAAGCAATGGCTTCACCTCGTCCCTCTCACCAGCAAATGTTTACTTTAACAACCGCCACTGTGGCGTCATGCCATCCGAAACACTCGCACACGCGCACACTAAGAATTCTCCTTGAACTTAAATTTCTCTGTTACCCATGTCTGCGGTGTGCCTTAGCGTTCCGTTATAAGTCCTGCACGGATGATGCTCCCTGAGATACAATAACAACATTATTTAAATTTTCAATTGATCCCTGATCTTTCTTACCTCACTGACAGCTGCTGTGAACCACGCGCACAGAGAAGCTTCACCATTATCAGACAACTGTCCAAAGCTCAGTCAGGAAATACAAGTCGAGAGCAAAGCGCAGAAACTGACATGAAGCACGCTGAAGCTGCATACAGCCCGCTGAATCTGCTTATGAACAGCCAGCAGCCCAATCAGCCCATCTTAAAGCACATTTAAACATATCCGTTAAGTTCCTCACCTCCAAAGCATGAGATCTGTCCATGGCAGAGTGAGAGAGAGAGAAAAAGAGTGAAAGGAAATGAGAAGTGCAAAGTAAGCGTTCTCTGAGCTGGCATCAGCCTGCAATATTTAAGGGAGGTGGAAACTGCCAGCAAATAAACTCCAAGTATCGCCATTAACAGCCAGCGAAACGGTTTAACCCAAACACGCAGTGGAGTACGGGGACAGAGGAGAGTTATGGGGTCACACCCCACAGTGAAGGCTAAGCAGGTTTTTTTTAATGAAACTCAGAGGACCTCTGAACCCCTACCATAACTCAGGCCACGTCAGAGCAAGGTGTGGGAGGGCCAGGAGGTGGTGGCCTAGCGACCGTTAAATAGCTCCACTCACAGGCCACTCCCTCACCGGGTCGTTCCATTAGAGTGAGCGCGGGGGGAGCGGGGGGGTTTGCGCCGATGCGCTGCTCTTAAGTGGCTCTGTGGAGTTATAAACACAGTGACTAACAGAGCCATCAGCACATATCAACACCCATTTAATCTGATAAAGCACAGACACTGTCTGCAGACTCAGATACTAACGCACACACACTACACATGCGTGTGCATACACATACACAAAAAACCACAAATTCTGTGCTGAAATACTGTAGCTATCCAGAGTTGAAAACTTATGACCAGTTTGTTGTTGGACTAATTCTAATGTCCATTCCACAACATGCAATTATTTAACCATAAAGATGTATGCGTGTGCCAGTGTGTGTGTGTGTGTGTGTGTGTGTGTGTGTGTGTGTGTGTGTGAGTAATGATATCTGTCCAGGCAAAGATTTCCTCCTGCTTACTTTGTTCATATGTAGAGAAATACAAAATATATATTTTATAAAACATGGTCCCTACGCACGCACACACACACGCACGCACACACACATGCATATATGCATGAACACATGTACACAGTCTCTTAATTTCTACTGATATTTCCATTAGTGTGTCTGGATATGCATAGATTATAGTCTGTACCTTTGTCCTCATGCCTGGTTTAAAATCAAGTTTAGTTCCAGATTAATCTACAGATATGACGAAAACCTCCCCTTTGTTAATCTCTCCAGCCTGAACAGGGCTGTAAACAGGACGTTTTTACAGGAGGTACTGTGTTTGGGAGTGGGATTAGGTTTAGAGTGAAACGCAGGCAGCCTCGGTTAGGTCTGCATGAAGGCTTGACGGTAATTGCTCCAGACACTGACTGCCTCTTTACTGAAGCCACCGCTCTATTAAATGGCTTCGGAGCGTGTAACTTCATAAGCAATATGAAAACAAGCTATTTCATAAAAATCCCCGAGCACAGCTCTTAAAAACAGGGCCAGCTCCGGGGAGCCGGCGCGCGCCGAGCTGGCCTGAGCTGCCTAGCGCGTTCCACGCCGCCCAGAGAGCAAGCTAGCCAATCATATTGGAGAGATCAACAGACCGCATTATGGACGAGTGTGGAAGCGGGACAGAGCAATGTTTGTGCATTCGGGAGAACACGTGTAGCTACAGACAAAGAAAACCCCACACTCGTACACATATGTACACACACCTGCACGCGCACACACTTACATCATCGTCCTATCCTGTGTTGGTGCAGCACGGCATGGCGCACGTGTGTACTGGGCTTATTTGAGCCCGTGTACGACAGTGTGGTAGAGCGAGCCGAAACAGGCTGAAACAGAATGACTGCTCTGTGTATGTGTGTGTGTGTGTGTGTGTGTGTGTGTGTGTGTGTGTGGCTCAAGGCACAGCCTGAATGTACACTGAATTTAGACTCTAAGTAGACATCAGAGAGATGCAGATAGAAAGCACTACAATATGTATTTGAGAGCCACATTCATAATATAACTTGCCAGTGGAGTATTGTGAAACTTAAAATGAAGGGAAATGTTCACCATTCCCAATGGTAGTCTCTACTGACTCTGAAATGCTTTGTCCTTTCAAACGGGATGATACTGGTACTTTGGTTTGTGTAGTGTAGTTAGTCATGAACAATACTGGTACTTTGGTTTATGTTGTGTAGTTAGTCATGAACAATACTGGTAATTTGGTTTGTGTAGTGTAGTTGGTCATGAACAATACTGGTACTTTGGTTTGTTTAGTGTAGTTGGTCATGAACAATACTGGTAATTTGGTTTGTGTAGTGTAGTTGGTCATGAACAATACTGGTAATTTGGTTTGTGTAGTGTAGTTGGTCATGAACAATACTGGTAATTTGGTTTGTGTAGTGTAGTTGGTCATGAACAATACTGGTAATTTGGTTTGTGTAGTGTAGTTGGTCATGAACAATACTGGTAATTTGGTTTGTGTAGTGTAGTTGGTCATGAACAATACTGGTAATTTGGTTTGTGTAGTGTAGTTGGTCATGAACAATACTGGTAATTTGGTTTGTGTAGTGTAGTTGGTCATGAACAATACTGGTAATTTGGTTTGTGTAGTGTAGTTAGTCATGAACAATACTGGTAATTTGGTTTGTGTAGTGTAGTTGGTCATGAACAATACTGGTAATTTGGTTTGTGTAGTGTAGTTGGTCATGAACAATACTGGTAATTTGGTTTGTGTAGTGTAGTTGGTCATGAACAATACTGGTAATTTGGTTTGTGTAGTGTAGTTGGTCATGAACAATACTGGTAATTTGGTTTGTGTAGTGTAGTTAGTCATGAACAATACTGGTAATTTGGTTTGTGTAGTGTAGTTAGTCATGAACAATACTGGTAATTTGGTTTGTGTAGTGTAGTTGGTCATGAACAATACTGGTAATTTGGTTTGTGTAGTGTAGTTGGTCATGAACAATACTGGTAATTTGGTTTGTGTAGTGTAGTTAGTCATGAACAATACTGGTAATTTGGTTTGTGTAGTGTAGTTGGTCATGAACAATACTGGTAATTTGGTTTGTGTAGTGTAGTTGGTCATGAACAATACTGGTAATTTGGTTTGTGTAGTGTAGTTGGTCATGAACAATACTGGTAATTTGGTTTGTGTAGTGTAGTTGGTCATGAACAATACTGGTAATTTGGTTTGTGTAGTGTAGTTGGTCATGAACAATACTGGTAATTTGGTTTGTGTAGTGTAGTTGGTCATGAACAATACTGGTAATTTGGTTTGTGTAGTGTAGTTGGTCATGAACAATACTGGTAATTTGGTTTGTGTAGTGTAGTTGGTCATGAACAATACTGGTAATTTGGTTTGTGTAGTGTAGTTGGTCATGAACAATACTGGTAATTTGGTTTGTGTACCAAACCCTGCTGGAGGACTGAGACAGCCCCCATGACCCTATGACACAACTAACTAGCTAACTTTGTTAAAACATTTATTTATTTATTAAGTAACTTAGCTAACCATTTATGCTTTAATAAGTCCCTTAGCTAGATAACCTAGATAGCTGTAATATTCAACCGTCTTTGTTTGCTAAGAACTCTGTGCTAGCTAACTTTAATTAGTGTGTTTTTTAGCAGTTTTTGTTCATCTTCACTGGAATGAGCTGTTTAATCCATATCCAAATCTCTCCTCCGTATGACAATCACATAAATGAATAAATACGAGACATAATAATTGTAAATTATCTATACATTTTGTGTTTATACATTTTATTTAGCGTTTGCTAATTCACACTGGACGTGACACCACGGTAATCCACATGTATAGAAAAATATTCCCACAGTGAGAATGGGAATATGGAAGTAAGATTTACCTACTCCCTGCGAATTATAATAAAGTAATAAAGTCTCAATGAACAACTTGCTTTAATCTAAAACATCTTATGCTTTGAGGAGCTGTGTTATAGTATTCTATCAAAAAGCTCAAATACTGATGAACTAAAAGGAAACTCTAGTCTGGAATTAACTGAGATGTGTGATGATGCTGCTTAGTGAAAATGTGGCCCTGTGAAAAAGTGAAAAATAAGTGAGGATTAAAGGAACAAAGTCCAAAAAAACTAAGAATAAATGTTATCAACGCTTAAAAGAATTATTTATTTATTAGGGTGATGTGTTATTTTTATATGTTAATCTGTACACTTTTATTAGTTGTGTGGTTAGAAAAACAAGTGTTGCTCTGTAGGACATGTATTGACCTCAAATAGAATTTGACGTGGTCACTATCTCCAAATGGGCTGCACGTCAAATGTTTAAAAATAGCTCACTATATCCATTTCCCATTGTGTATATGCACAAAACAACTAAGGGGTGCATGCAATAAAGCAAATCGTTACTTAGCAACATGCCAGCTTTGGTGTGAAAAACCAGTGCTGTTTTCATTAATATCAGCACGGTTAGAACACTTCTCAACCAATCAGACTGTGAGTTATGAATAGCAGCACGGATAGAACACTTCTCAGCCAATCAGACTGTGAGTTATCATGAATATCAGCACAGTTAGAACACTTCTCAGCCAATCAGACTGTGTTTGGAACTAACTTTTGTATAAATAATGTATAAAATAAAAAATATGTAAATTATCTATCTTTTTTTTAAATTATTTTTTCCCCTCCATTCCCTTCCAGGGCTCCATAATTTTAGACTTTGGAGAACTGAACTGAGAAGTAGATGTGAGAGCATCATCAAGTTGGTCCCTAATATAACACAGCACCTGAGCAAGTCTTCCGATTCACCCTGTGAGTTGGATTTGTTATTTGTTGTCCTGTGTATGTGCTCTCTTATCAGACCGCTGTGTACAAATAAGCGTGTGGTCTTCTCCCTGCCCACCTCTGACCAATCGCTCATTAGAAATGTCATCCATCTCATTAACATAGACTGCAGAAAGCAACCCAGAAATTCATAAGTCTATAGATAAATAAAAGCAGAAATAAATAAAACACTAATTTATTTTGGGATATCTACTCATAAATAATTTATTAATTTATGTATGTATTTTATGCCACATTTATTTATTTATGATTTTATGACACATTTATTTATTTTAAAAATTTACCACAAATTAAAATTGACTTTTTGCATTATTTATTTATTTATGTTTGTTTTGCAAATGTATTTGTTTTTATTTATTGACTGATTGACTTTGTCATCTTTCAGTCTCTATAGTTTAAGGCAATTAATTTTAACAGCAAGCTATCAAATAAATGCTGAATTCTAACTAACATAAATGAACAGGATTAAAACTGACAGTGACTGGCAGGAATGTATCTGCTTGATGATGAGATGCTAACTGGAAGGCTATAAGCAGTGACCCCGGACCATATAAGTATGAATGAAGGAACCTGCTAGTGCAGTCATGTCACCCGGCTGACATAAAATCACACGTATTGCATAAAAGAGTAAAGCGTGTGTATGTGTGCGTGCATGTGTGCGTGCATGTGTGCGTGCGTGTGCGTGTGTGTGTGCGCGTGTGTGTGCATGTATGCGCGCACATGTGCGTGCGCACTGAGACTGCACTGGGAGCAGGTTTCCTGATGGTCAGAAGTGTTCTGTCAACAGATCATACATCACAGGATCATCTTTCCACTGCAACACGGCACAGAAGGGGCATGCAAGTACATACACACACACACATGCGCACACACACATGCACACACACACACGCACACACACACACGCACACACACACACACACACACCACTGATGATTGGTGACCTTTGGCTAAAGTACATCGATAACTGATGACTCACACACACAGTCGAAAATCAGCTTTAAAGGCATAATTTCAGTCATTACAAATGTGAATTCATAATTTCAGTCATTACAAATGTGAATTCATGTGTGTGTGTGTGTGTGTGTGTGTGTGTCTATGAGACTGGGTTTTTTGAAAAGGGTTAACTTGTAGTCGACTTGTAGTCGAATAGGCTGATGTCAGCTGAGTGCATCACTGTGTCGGCTTGTGTGATTCTGACTATGTGACTATGGTACATTTGTGTATGTGAATGAACTGTGTGTGAGCGTGAGTGTATGTGTGTATGTGTGTGTGTGTGTGTGTGTGTGTGTGTGTGTGTGTGTGTGTGTGTGTGCGTGTGTGTTTGTGCGTGAGTGTATGTGTGTGTGTGTGTGCGTGTGCAATGGCCCATGTCATACCACACACGTCGCCATGGCAGCCCCTCTCTGCAGCACCATGAGCACCAATATTTACCTAACACACACACACACACACACACACACACACACACACACACACACACACACACACACAGCAGCCAGAATACT
>NC_137499.1:9282500-9400000 GCF_041902795.1 Electrophorus electricus | reverse complement strand
CACCTGACTACTGGAGATCACCTGACTACTAAAGATCAGCTGATTACTGGAGAACTCCAAGCTAGAGTTGGATACGTAGTATTTGCGCGAATGACCGTCAGCACACATGCCTTCATGGCTTCATCAGGGAGAAGAGTGTGAGACCACTTTGATCCTACATGTGATAAAACCCTCTAATCTTCACTGTGTTTTTGCACACACGTCTGTCTTATATTTTATTACATGTTAGTATAGAATACTTGCAGCATAACGGACTGTAGTTTCCTTTGGGAGTAAGCACTATATTTCTTGGTGGTGTCTTTAAAATGCATCTGTTAAAAGCAGTTGACTGCACAGGACAGGACAGGAGGAGACAGACAGCACAGGGAGTAACGCAGCATGCAGGCAGGCAACCCTGGCAGAGTAAACACAGAAGATGTGGGTGTAAGACAAGGAGAATCACTCATCTGCAGTTAGAATCATACATCACACACTGATACTGCGTGTGTGTGTGTGTCCTGAGAAGGCTAACTGAGGGTCAGTGAGATAAGTGTAGTATAATGAACTATGATGTAGCAGTGGCTGCATGCACACGCATGCACACGCACGTATTAACCCTTAATTATTTAACGGAGCTGGGGGTGTTGAGGAGTGACTGACAGGTCAGCGTAAACACTAAACAAGATTCTGTCTCAGAACACAGACAGGTCTGCTCAGGCACCTAACACACAAGTGTTGATGCCACTGATAAAATAATCATTTTGTTTATTATGTTCTACATATTTCACAGTTTCATTTAAATACTAAAAAAAATGTCAGTAGTACAGCACATGAGGTGACACGTTAGGGTGTGACATATATGATACCTGCAAGAGACATTCTCAGGACTAAATTAGCAAGCTAAAACCACCTCACTAGGGTCAGAGGACATGGCCGATTGATAGTTACAAGGACGTGATTGCTTGGCAACAGAGAGCCATGGAGGAGAAAGCTTTCATAAACACAAGAACAAAATACACAACTCTTTTAGAAATGAATTGATTAAATTATTAAATTATCAGGAGTATTAACATTCTCACATAACCACATCCTAATGTAAATGTATTGCAAAAAATGTATTGTGTGTGTGTGTGTGTGTGTGTGTGTGTATTCCAACTGGAACTGGAATGATGTTTCACCGTGCTATGACAGGTTGTGTGTGTGTGTGTGTGTGTGTGTGTGTGAACTCACTCTTGTTTCCCACCAGCGCTATAACTGGTTGTATATCTGACTCCTGGTTTGCTTTCTTCACCATGCTGTACCAGTCCTCCAGGTTCTCAAAACTCTGAGAGTTAGTGATGTCATACACCAGGAGAACACCCTGAAAACGCACACACACACACACACACACACACACACACACACACACACACACACACACATTAGAACTTACAAAAAGAGCATTGCAATTATACTTGAATAATTTTGTATAGTCTCATTATTCAAAACATACAACATGACATATTAGACTTATATTTCTATATACACATTATTAAGACACAAACATTATTTATTCAGTCCAAATATTGATATAGTTAATAATAGCTGAACAGTTTCATAAAGATGTTTTAGTTCCAGGCCAGCAGAGTTTTGGCAGCACTGTAACCGTTTCTATCCAGCATGCCTGCACACACACGCATGCACGCAGATAGACACACACACACAGATGCAAACACGTGCATGCCTGCATAAACACACACATACGTACACAACGTGTGTGGTGTGTGTGTGGGGGGGTTGGAGCATGTTTAAGCACTAAACTTCTGGCCTTTGTTCTTAAAACACTGATTCATTCGGAATAATCGTTTTTAATCAAATGAATGAATCAAACGACGAACCCAGAAAGTAACCCACACTCACAGTCCAGAACGATGAATGTTGGGATTTATTAGAGCACTCATTTGCGTATGTCAATCTTCTACAAACATGGCAGAAGTTAACGCTATAATAACAGCTAACAATGTTAATGTCTGAGGGTTCGAGTATGTCAGTGTGTGTGTGCACCAAGAGAGTGTGTGAGACAGAGCAGTAGGTGGCACTAGAGTCTGAGGAGCTGGGAGGGTGCGTGAGGACTCTCCATGCAGACGGCCCACGCAGACTCCCTGGCGCAATTGCTCCGTGCAGACCCTCCGTGAAGCCCCAGCCACCCGGCTGACCTCAGGCCGTGTGTGTGTGTGTGTGTGTGTGTGTGTGTGTGTGTGTGTGTACCTGAGCCCCGTAGACATATTTATCCAGCATCTTTCCTCCGATGGTTTGTCCCCCGATGTCCCACACCTGCAGAGTGACATTCTGGTTTCCTAGAACAGCAGATGATAGTAACACATTCTATAATGGAACAATTCTCATCAATTATTCCATGACATGAGAATGTGTATCTAACCCGGACACGACTAAACATGGGGGTTGCGTTCTTTTTACTGGTGTCTCTCATCTTCCTTTTCATAAATAAGTGTATTTTTAGATACATCTTTACATCTTTTTAAGGGAAGAAATGGGATGCTAAAGCTGATATCAGTATTATAATGTAAAGCCAGTGCTTCTGGTGTGTGAGTGTGTGAGTGTGTGTGTGTGTGTGTGTGTGTGTGTGTGTGGTGTGTGTGTGTGTGGTTACTAACTGGCCCACCTAGTGGAGAACGACTTCTCTCTTCAGTCTTGGCCCTCCTGAGGTTTCTTCTGACAATGTGTGTTGTAAAAAGCGCTGTATAAATAAATCTGACTGGGCGTGTGTGTAAGGAAGTATATAGCGCCTCTGTCATGTCACTGTTATGTTTATTATTCTATGTTTATTCACTGTTATGTTTATTCTGTTATGTTGTGGCCGTAGTTTTCGTAGGTCAGTACATTGCGCATGCTCAGCATGAGTCAGCTGCACAACCTAATGGAGGAATATGTTATCATGCTTTGTAGATTTTCATAACCGTCCTCAATTTGTGTACATCAATCTGATTAAAAGTAAATTAATCAGTGCTTGTATTACAGTAATGGACCTTACAAAGATTACATTTTGCGTGAGAAATGCCGTTAGTTGCTAATCCTTTGATGGCCTGTAGTTAAATGCTAAAAAGATCAATAAAGCTACGGCTGGCTAGCTCTCCGAACCCTGCTCTCTGACTGGAGCCTCCAGCTTCCAAGGCCCACTAAGCCGGCACACCCTACAGTATGAACTCTTCTTCAGTGTGTGTGAGTGTTGGGGGTGAATCTTCACACTGCTGAATCACTGTGGTCTAGTAATGTAGACAATGCAGGTCACATGTGCTCTAGAGTAAATCTCCTGGAGGTCATGTGAGCTCTGGAGTAAACCTCCTGGAGGTCACACGAGCTCCAGAGTAAACTTCCTGGAGGTCACGTGAACTCTGGAGTAAACTTCCTGGAGGTCACGTGAACTCTGGAGTAAACCTCCTGGAAGTCACGTGCGCTCTGGAGTAAACCTCGTGGAGGTCACGTGAGCTGTGTAGTAAACCTCCTGGAGGTCACGCATGCTCTGGAGTAAACCTTCTGGAGGTCACACGAGCTCTGGAGTAAACCTCCTGCACTTTAGCGATGTATTTTGCTACCATGGAAGTCAAGCCAGTCACATGACCATGCACACGCTGCCCAACAGGCGTCCTTCTGGTTTTACTGTAACAACCCCGTCCAATTCAACTCCAACACCCTTGCCCAACTCAACTCCATCAACCCCATCCAACTCAACTCCAACAACCCTGACCAACTCAACTCCATCAACCCCATCCAACTCATCTCCAACAACCCTGAGCAACTCAACTCCATCAACCCCATCCAACTCATCTCCAACAACCCTTGCCCAACTCAACTCCATCAACCCCGTCCAACTCAACTCCAACAACCCCGTCCAACTCAACTCCATCAACCCCGTCCAACTCATCTCCAACAACCCTGACCAACTCAACTCCATCAACCCCGTCCAACTCATCTCTAACAACCCTGACCAACTCAACTCCATCAACCCCGTCCAACTCAACTCCAACAACCCTGACCAACTCAACTCCATCAACCCCGTCCAACTCAACTCCAACAACCCTGACCAACTCAACTCCATCAACCCCGTCCAACTCAACTCCAACAACCCTGACCAACTCAACTCCATCAACCCCGTCCAACCCATCTCCAACAACCCTGACCAACTCAACTCCAACAACCCTGACCAACTCAACTCCATCAACCCCGTCCAACCCATCTCCAACAACCCTGACCAACTCAACTCCAACAACCCTGACCAACTCAACTCCATCAACCCCGTCCAACTCAACTCCAACAACCCTGACCAACTCAACTCCATCAACCCCGTCCAACTCAACTCCAACAACCCTGACCAACTCAGACCATGCAGGGTCCTACAAAACCCAAACTACAACTCTAGTAAAACTAGCTCCAACCCAGAGTCAAATCTAGAATTACAGTTGATTTACACTTAAAAATGCAGACATAATAAAAAATGTGACAATTATGATGTCTGCAATTGAAATTTCTTATCTTAACCTCTGGAGTGAGAATATCTACCAATCACTGCCATTTTTAGAGTAGACAGCTGAGTATCATTTACCTACTTCTCACACAAGATGAATTCCTGACAATTCCACGTGAGCCAGCAATCTGCTTAATCCAAGTCAGAGTGTTTATATTTGCAGGTGTTTTGAGTTTCTTTTTAAGACTGTTTATGTCATAATAATAAAGTTAAACGGCCAAGATACACTCACTGCTGCCACAGAATTATCTCAGATTCTAATTACAGTGAACACGTTTGTAAAGCATAGTTGTGTTTTACTGTTAGAACAAACTATTCCAGCATGTCTTCAAAAGTAATGTGAAATTAAAGTAAAGCTCATTTTCACAGTATTCTCACCTGAAGTATTTTTTGTGGAATTCTGACTGACAGAACTGAAGAGAGTTTAAGGATAAACACTCCATTTAGCTTCCTGTGCTCGCTGTCTCTCTCCTTCTGTCTCTCTCTTTCTCTGTATTTCTCTGTGCTATGCCAGTGTCTGTGAAACAACTAGTGCAGGAAAATGTAGGGTTATAAAAATAATGATAATTAAACATTTAAATTGTTAAGAGAGAAAAAGCAGACAATAACATTTGTGGAGTGAGAGAAAAGAAGTGTGTGTGTGTGTGTATGTGTGTTATAAACGTTTATTTACAGAGAGAAAGAGAAAGGAAAGAAATCTACACAACTGTGGGAAGACTAACTAGAGGTACAGATTAAGCAATCTGATAAAGGGTGCCCTCTCCCCCTCTTACCCCCTCCCTCTTACCCTCTTACCCCCTCTCCCCCTCCCTCTTACCCTCTTACCCCCTGTCTCCCAGATGGGAGCTTACAGTGTCACAGTCACTGCACCCAGAGTACACAAGTACAGCCACACTGAAGAGCTCCATGTGTGTGTGTGTGTGTGTGTGTGTGTGTTCATCTCACTCTTCTTCACTCAGCTACATGAAAAACACTCCTTCCTTATTTATTCTATAATCCAGTCTTTACGGGAAGTGAACCCCATTGGGTAGATTCTGCTGATGTGGTAAAAATGAGAGCCCATGTTTCCCAAACACACACACACACACACACACACACACACACACACACACACGTACATACCAACACTTACACAAACGAACACATGCGCACACACACACATGCACACATGTACATACACACACACACACACAGAGACACACACACACACACATACGCAGAGACGTACACACATGCATGCACCCACACATACACGGACACAAATACACACATGCACACAAACACACACGCGCACACACACACACGCGCACACACACACACACGCACACACACACACACACACACACACACGCACACACACGCACACACACACACACGCACACACACACACACAAACGGCTGAGTTATAGTGCATGGGAGCGTGAAAACAAAAACATGAGGCTTCGCTGATCGCCCCTCCTACATGGGAACTGCGCTGGGAATACACCCTGCCGGGAAAAGTGTGAGCTCTATGTTCAATATGTCAAACCCATTTTGCTCCACCGCTGGGAGGAAAACTACACAGTGTCTCCCGTGTCTCCAGAAGAACTGTCTGGATCAATCCATGAATCACGGCATTCACAGTGCTGCAGTAAATAGAGCGCTTCGCGAAACCTCAACAAACATGACGAAAAATAAATACTTCATAATAGCAAGAGCTGTCCAAGACTCTAAACAAGTCAAATGCAAAACATATTACTAATGTCCAATAATGTACCTTATACCAAATACATATTACTAATGTCCAATAATGTATAGTAATACCCTCAAATTTGTGGGGGTTATGTTCCTAGACCCCCCCCCCCACCACCCTCCTGAATTTTGAAAATACGTGAATTTTGGACGGACAACTAACAAAGGCCTATAAAGAGCTATCTTCATATGTTAAACCCTAAATATGTCCCCAAAACACTTCAAGTTCATTTCAAAATTGATGTTAAAATTTACATCACCCTTTAAAATTGTACTGATAAAAGTAGATGATTCTTCTGGCTCATCTTCTGGCTCTACTACAGGAGCCATATCTTCTGGTGGGATTTCTTTCTGGGTTTTTTTGGCCCTTGTGAATAACATTGTTATCGGAAGTTGCTGCCGTTCTTTCTTCATGGTGTCTAGGAGATTTTTATACAGCTGGAGCAGCGTATCAAAGCCATTGTTAAATTTTAATGCCCGAATCATTTGAGGATCCCGTGACTCAACCATCGTTTGCACATTCCTTGCTGTCCTCAAGATCTCAGACAAACATTCCAATGTCAGGCCCTGTTCTTCCTCTGCCTCTGTCTCCAATTCTGCTTCCACATCTTCTTTGCTGGCAGACTTCGTCAACTCCTCCAGATTGGCATCCGTCAGAGGTTCAGCATCGATGAGGGTATTTACTTCGTCCTCGGTAATGTCGTCAAAACCTTCGCCACCAAGTAATTTAGCCAGTCTCACGGCTAATGCTGAATTTCATCGGGGGAGAGGCCCTTGTAATCCTGCACACAATCTGGCTTCCAGCATGCATTGAGTGTTTCTTTTTTCATCTCCTTGAGGGCATTTTGTATGACAGACAGGCACGTTGAGATGGTAAATTCACACCAGTACCCCTTTAGCGTGAAGTTCTCGTATGCGTCCATTGCACTCACAAGATGTTGAAGTGAGATCTTCGCGTACAAGGCCTTAAACGGTCGAACCATCCCCTACTGGCAACAAAATTCAGTGTCCCTTGATGTTCCTGGTTGTAGTTCTGCGCCTTTTTCCATTGAAAACTGCTGGTACAGATTCCGTGCCTTTTCTCTGATAATGTTGCCAGCTAATGGGATGTATTTTTTCCTGCAATCGTTGATCCACAATACTAATGCCAATTCCATCCTAACGATGTATTTATTCCTAACATTGGATACATTTTTAGCAGTTTCACAGAAACTTGATGAAACGATACGCCTAATAGCCACTTCGTTTTTCTGGATGTAGCCTACCGTCCTTTCATTGATGCCGTAATGACAGGCTACAGCCACGAAATTCTTCTTTTCACGAAGCATATTCAACAATTCCACCTTCTTTTGGAGTGTCAAAGTAGCCGTCGGCCTTTTAACGTCCTTGCCAGACGCCTTAGAAGGTGCAGGGTGTTTGGAAGAGAGGTGGCTGAAGTGATGCACTCATCATGCCTAGTGCCTACTGTACAAGCCTGTGGGGGCAGTGCTATGATCTGGGGTTGCTGCAGTTGGTCAGGTTTAGGTTCAGCAACGTTATGTGCCCAAAGAATGAGGTCAGCTGACTACCTGAATATACTGAATGACCAGGTTATTCCATCAGTGGATTTTTTCTTCCCTGACGGCACAGGCATATTCCAAGATGGCAATGCCAGGATTCATCGGGCTTAAATTGTGAAAGAGTGGTTCAGGGAACATGAGACATAATTTTCACACATGGATTGTCCACCACAGAGTCCAGACCTGAGCCCCATTGACAATCTTTGGGAGGTGCTGGAGAAGACTGCGCAGTGGTCCAAATCTCCCATCATCAATACAAGATCTTCAGGAAAAATGTATGCAACTCTGGAAAGAAAGAAATGTGACCTTGCAGAAGCTTGTGGAAATGATGCCACAGCAAATGCGTACCATAATCAAAGATAAAGGCGGTCCAACAAAATATGAGTGTGTGACCAGGCAGTGTATTTGGCCAGGCAGTGTATTACTAATGTCCAATAATGTACCATACACCAAATACATATTACTAATGTCCAATAATGTACTTTATACCAAATACACGTTACTAATGTCCAATAATGTACCATACACCAAATACACTTTACTAATGTCCAATAATGTACTTTATACCAAATACATATTACTAATGTCCAATAATGTACCTTATACCAAATACATATTACTAATGTCCAATAATGTACCATACACCAAATACACTTTACTAAAGTCCAATAATGTACTTTATACCAAATACATATTATTAATGTCCAATAATGTACCTTATACCAAATACATCCACTGTAGCCTGTATCAAGTATAAATTACTTTAATCTTTAATGTGTTCAGATGTCATACATCTGAGGCTTTTCCGTGATTTGTCATGAACATCACTTCTCATTTTTTATTTTGACAATTGACACTTTTTATATTTATTTACTAAAAGTAGCTGTATAGAGATATTGATTCATTTTTAAAAAGGCAGGAAATAAACAAAGAAATAAACAAATAAGTAAATAAAGTGTTTCGTGAGAAAATAATTGGCAATGCACCTGTAGGCTTCCTAACTAATGAATACCCTAGATATTATAATGTATAACCATAGATGATAAATACCCTAGATATTATTATTTATAACCATAGATGATAAATACCCTAGATATTATAATGTATAACCGTAGATGATGAATACCCTAGATATTATAATGTATAACCATAGATGATGAATACCCTAGATATTATAATATATATCCATAGATAATGAATACCCTCGATATTATAATATATATCCATAGATAATGAATACCTTCGATATTATAATATATCCATACATAATGAATACCCTAGACATTATAATGTATAACCCTAGATGATGAATACCCTAGATATAATATATATCCATACATAATTTATACCCTAGATATTATAATAAATATCCATAGATAATGAATACCCTCGATATTATAATATATCCATACATAATGAATACCCTAGATATTATAACTAGCACCAACTACAATAAAAAAAATCAACATTTTTGCAATCAATAGAAGTAATAATGTAGGAGAAATAAAATAAACATATTTAGCAATAAAAATGACTTTCATATTGTGTATTGAGATGAAAGATTACACAGATCTGCAGGCTCCCAGAGGAGAGGACCTCCCTCCACTTGGCTACCAGGCAGGCGCCGGGCTGGGCTTTGCTGTTAGTTTAGCATCGCCCGGCTTGGGTAGCAAGATGATGCATGTGTATATATATATAGGGACCAGGGTGAACTCCAAAAGAGTCTTCAAGAGCATCAACACTATTGAAACAGGCCAGACCTGTAACATCACACACCTCCCTCCCTCATATTCAAGCCCCTTCACTTCAAACCCCTGCAAGCTGCAGGCCTAGTGAAGCAGCATTCAAACTAGACCAAATGAAACACGAGACCTCTAGACCAAACGAAACACGAGACCTCTAGACCAAACAAAACACATGACCTCTAGACTAAATGAAACACAAGACCTCCACACCAAATGAAACACAGGCATTCTAGACCAAACGAAATACAGAGCCTCTAGACCAAATGAAACACAGGCCTTCTAGACCAAACGAAGCACAGAGCCTCTAGACAAAATGAAACACAAGACCTCCAGACAAATGAAGCAGAGGCCCAGCAGGTTAGCTAACATTTCATACAAATCCACTGATTAAAAAGCAGCTTATGTTGGTGGCGGTATCAATTTACAAAACATTTCAATGGCAGATTTGGAAAACAATATAAGTGTGTAATGAAGTTAGCTTGTAATGTGATCAAAACAATCAGAGTTGTTAAAATGCAATTTTTTTTTCCTGTAACTAACAACAGGTCTTTCTGTGGTTGTAATGTTTATATGTTTATATACATATTTTTTATTACTTACATTTAAACATTACATACGTAATGTTTCTATGTAGTGCCTATGTAGTGCCGTTGTCCTGCCTACAGCCTGTGGTGCCCTTGTCCTGCCTACAGCCTGAGTAGTGCCCTTGCCCTGCCTACAGCCTGTGTAGTGCCCTTGCCCTGCCTACAGCCTGTGGTGCCCTTGTCCTGCCTACAGCCTGAGTAGTGCCCTTGCCCTATGCAGTGCTTCAGCCACAGATGCATGCATAACGAGCAGAGCACCCTTCAAAGGGCACATGTGTGCAACACGGATCCTTTAAGGATGAAATCATCAGCAGGTCCAGCAATCATCAGCAGATCCAGATTCTGACTGTGCGCGTGTGTGTGTGCACGTGTGTGTGCATGTGCGCGTGTGTGCACGTGCGCGTGTGTGCACGTGCGCGTGTGTGCCTGCGTGCGTGCGTGTGTGTGCACTTGTGTGCGCACGCGTGCGCGTGTGTGTGTGTCTGCGTGCATGTGTGCGTCTGCGTGCGTGTGTGCGTGTGCACTTGTGTGCGTGTGTATGTGTGCGCACCTCACCTGGCAAGGTGATCCTTTTCAGGAAGAAATCCAGCCCTATTGTCTGTTTGTACTGTTTCCCGAAAGCTTCCTGCGCGAATTGGGTGGCGAGTGATGTCTGTGTGGCACAGAGAGAGAGAGAGAGAGAGAGAGAGAGAGAGAGAGAGGTGGGAGGATTAAAACTCATGAACCTTTCCATGAAAATTTCCATCAACTTAAAAATCAGGCAATCAAGCCATCTACACACTAAGCTATTTGAACATGCAAGATGTAATGATTAGAGCTCAAACGTTTGAATATGTGCTTGATCTTAAACATATCCAAAGCGTGGTAGAGCCGATGGCTGATTGTCAGCCACTCTTATGATGCAGGCTCTTTGCACATGGACACGTCAAACAGCACCGGCAAACAGCACCATCAAACAGCAGCGACAAACAGCACCGACCATTAAGCTACTAGTTAACGTTCACGTGTTATGTTTAGGCTACCGCTTAACGTTCACGTGTTATGTTTAGGCTACCGCTTAACGTTCACGTGTTATGTTTAGGCTACCGCTTAACGTTCACGTGTTATGTTTAGGCTACCGCTTAACGTTCACGTGTTATGTTTAGGCTACCGCTTAACGTTCACGTGTTATGTTTAGGCTACCGCTTAACGTTCACGTGTTATGTTTAGTCTACCGGTTAAGGTTCACGTGCTATGTTTAGTCTACCGGTTAACGTTCACGTGTTATGTTTAAGGCCCAGGAGACAGCAGGTGTGCAGTGATGGTCTACTTCCTGAACCCTTATTCTGGCACACACGTCTCCTGGATTCTCTTGCAGTCACATATTATCCCAACTAAGGATTTTCAGTTTTTGGGAGAGAGAATGCCCTCAAAAACCTGCTCTTGCATGAATCAACAGAGAGAGCAAGAGAGGGGGAGAGAGCAAGAGAGAGAGAGAGAGAGAGAGAGAGGGAGAGAGAAAGAGACAGAGAGAGGTAGAATGCCCCCAAAAACCTGCTCCCGCATGAATCAAGAGAGAGCGAGAGAAAGAGAGAGAGAGGGAGAATCCCCTCAAAACCCTG
Organism: Electrophorus electricus; assembly: GCF_041902795.1. Lineage (NCBI taxonomy): Eukaryota > Metazoa > Chordata > Actinopteri > Gymnotiformes > Gymnotidae > Electrophorus > Electrophorus electricus. Next base: position 9,388,279 of record NC_137499.1, on the reverse strand, counting down.
CTCCCGCATGAATCAACAGAGAGAGAGAGAGAAAGAGAGAGAGAGGGAGAATCCCCTCAAAACCCTGCTCCCGCATGAATCAACAAAGTAATTCACCCAAGAAACAAAAAGAAAGAAAGAAAAGAGAAACAGATTTTCTAATGCATCAGCCTTTTCTGGATCTGTGTAATTCTTTGTAAGCATTAAAGAATTATAGCAGAGCACTTACACACACACACACACACATACACACACATGCATGCGCACACACACACGCGCGGGCACACACACACGCAGACACATGCACACATACACATGCACACGCACACACACACACACAGAGTATATCCACCTCATGCTGTGCCTCAGCCCATATTTAAGAATTTTAAATTCCTACACTGTGGTCCCGCATGATCTTCTGTTATCTGTGCTAACATTGGAATCCTCAGAATCAGGGTCATTTGTCTTATGTCTGGCACTAGCACTTCTGTTATCGCTGTCTTATGTCTGGGACTAGCACTGCTGTTATCGTTGTCTTATGTCTGGGACTAGCACTGCTGTTATCGTTGTCTTATGTCTGGGACTAGCACTGCTGTTATCGTTGTCTTATGTCTGGGACTAGCACTGCTGTTATCGTTGTCTTATGTCTGGGACTAGCACTGCTGTTATCGTTGTCTTATGTCTGGGACTAGCACTGCTGTTATCGTTGTCTTATGTCTGGGACTAGCACTGCTGTTAACTTATGTGTTCCAGTTCTAGAGCCGCTAGAGCTGAAAATAATCCAACCAAAACACACAAAGCAAACAAGATTATGTCTTAAGGTTCACGTTTATATGGACTGACTAAAACAGAAGCAGCAATGGCCGCTTAAATGTCTGATTCGATTTGCTGGATCGAAGTGAAGGACATGAAACGTCTCTGTCAATGAGGTGACCAGGCAACTCTGTTGCCGTGGTGTTTTTTGTGAACCAGCTGTTTGTTCAGTTTCCTGGTTAAAATGATACAGACTGAAGGATAGTATTACTGTACTGTAAGTCCTCTGTTTGAGCATGTCATAGTGCCAAACCTCTGGCTGGAGCACACACCCACACACACACAAGAACACGGACTAATGTGGCGGGCCGTGTGTGTGGAGTTTTATAGTGTACTTTGGGATGGTCTTTCATTTATGCTGTTTCATGGCAATGTCAGGAGATGTGTGTAACTGTCACGTGTGCATGTGTGTAACTGTCATATGTGCACGTGTGTAATTGACATGTGCATGTGTGTAATTGTCACGTGTGCGTGTTTCTAACTGTCACGTGTGCATGTGTGTAACTGACGTGTGCATGTGTGTAACTCACGTTTGCATGTGTGTAACTGTCACGTGTGCATGTGGGTAACTGATGTGTGCATGTCTGTAACTATCACGTGTACATGTGTATAATTGTCAGGTGTGTATGTGTAACTGTCATGTGTACATGTGGGTAATTTTCACTTGTGCATGTGTGAAATTATCAGTTCCCATGGGTAAACTGCATGGACACAAACACACACACACACACACACACTGCGTGTAACCCAGCATATCCATACCCGTGCAGGCCCATAACCCTGCTCACTTATTCCTGCATTTCCATAATCCTGCAAGTCCATAATCCTGAACCCATAATCCTGAGAATTCCAGGGAGAGTTCGAGAGAAAGCTAGCAACCCAGTCAGTGATACTGCTGCAAGTGCAGTTTGAGTTGGCCCATGACTGAGAGTTTGATTCATTCAAGAGTGTGTGTGTGTGTGTATACGTGTCTACATATGTATCTATTTGTGTGCATGTAAGCATATATGTTTGAATGTGCATGCTTGTGTATACATAAGTGTGCAACTGTATGTGCGTCTTTAGGTGTGTTTGCATGTGTGTGTGTAATAAGTGCACAGGTGCCCTGGTTAAAAAAAAAAAAAAAACAAAAAAAAAAAACAGAGGCCAGCAGTAGACAGTCACAAACCAATAAAACAGATACAAACCAAGCCCTAACCCTAACCCTAACTCTAACCCCAGCCCTAGCCCTAACCTAAGACCTGATCTTAACCCTACCCTAACCCTAACCATAACTCTAATCCTAACCTTAACCCTAACCCAAACCCTGGCTCTAACCCCAACCCTAACCTTAACATTAATTGAAAGCCTAACCCTAACCCAAACCTAACCCTAACCCAGCCACAAACCAAGCCTTAACCCTAACTGTAACCCTAAACCTAAACCTAACCATAGGCCAAAGCCTAACTCTAACCCTCTAACCCTAACCCTAGTAAGGCAGAAACATGTCCCACCATGTCCCTGCAGAGATCCTGGCTTCTGGGTGGTTTTTAAAGGGTCTACTGAAGGGTCTGTGGGGTTTGCTGAAGTCTTGACTTCAAATTGCATGCCAGTTGTGGTTGTCAGAGAAGAACGATTTTATCATCAATATTTTTCTTTGCATATGTGTTCACAAAATAGTTCTGATATGTGATCTTTCATTCATAGCAGCTTTGTAGGAGAGGGAGAACATCTTCTGTCGACTAGGGTTCAGCGCACTGAAACCCTTCACAAGAGCTCAAGGCCCTCTGCCAAAGAGCAACATGCATTAAATTAGTGAAACATGAAGCAGGCTGGGTATGTGTAAGTGTGATTAGTACACGATGAAGCAGGCTGGGTATGTGTAAGTGTGATTAGTACACGATGAAGCAGCCAGGGTATGGTTTCGTATGTGTGATCTGTAGAAGGTGAAGCAGGCTGGGTATGGTTTTGTATGTGTGATTTGTAGAAGGTGAAGCAGGCTGGGTATGTGTAAGTGTGATTAGTACACGATGAAGCAGGCTAGGTATGTGTAAGTGTGATTAGTACACGATGAAGCAGGCTGGGTATGGTTTCGTATGTGTGATTTGTAGAAGGTGAAGCAGGCTGGGTATGTGTAAGTGTGATTAGTCCATGATGAAGCAGGCTGGGTATGTGTAAGTGTGATTAGTACACGATGAAGCAGGCTGGGTATGGTTTCGTATGTGTGATTTGTAGAAGGTGAAGCAGGCTGGGTATGTGTAAGTGTGATTAGTACACGATGAAGCAGGCTAGGTATGTGTAAGTGTGATTAGTACACGATGAAGCAGGCTGGGTATGGTTTCGTATGTGTGATTTGTAGAAGGTGAAGCAGGCTGGGGATGTGTAAGTGTGATTAGTCCATGATGAAGCAGGCTGGGTATGTGTAAGTGTGATTAGTACACGATGAAGCAGGCTGGGTATGTGTAAGTGTGATTAGTACACGATGAAGCAGGCTGGGTATGTGTAAGTGTGATTAGTACACGATGAAGCAGGCTGGGTATGTGTAAGTGTGATTAGTACACGATGAAGCAGGCTGGGTATGTGTAAGTGTGATTAGTACACGATGAAGCAGGCTGGGTATGTGTAAGTGTGATTAGTACACGATGAAGCAGGCTGGGTATGTGTAAGTGTGATTAGTACACAATGAAGCAGGCTAGGTATGGTGTTGTACATGTGTTTTGGGGTTTTTGGATGTGTGATTTATTTATACATCTCTGCTTTTTATTTCCTTGCTTTGTTTTTATAATTTCATTGCCTGTGCACATGTGTGTGTGGTACTGGTCTATACTGCTGTGTATGTAGATGTGTATTAGTGAGATACCCTTACATTAAGAAAGACAAGACACTGGGGCAGTCTCCTCTCTCTCTCTCTCTCTCTCTCTCTCTCTCTCTCTCTCTCTCTCTCTCTCTCTCTCTCTCTCTCTCTCTCTCTCTCTCTCTCTCTCTCTCTGTTCCTCACACATTCAGCCATTCATTGCTGTCCTTATCCTCCATCAGTCCGATGGAGGTTGGCATATATACAGCACGCTCTGCCTTTTCTCACGGACCTCTTCTCCCCACACACACATGGACAAACACACACACTCAGATGGCCACACTTGTGCTGTGTGTGTAGTTGTGAGAGTGTCAGTAGCATGTTGAGTTATGTGGTGTGTACGCAGATTTACAGCTGTGCTTCTAATTGCCTGTCATGTTCTGCATTAAGATGCTGTCAGTCACAAGTGATATCAGTTCTTCCCCAGCCCACCACTGGATTAAGCTCCAGGCAGCATTAGCAGGTTTACCCCAGCATACGCCAGCCTTGAGGACAGACCTGGGGTGGGATTTAAACACAGACCACCTCGCTCACAAAAGATCAAGGACACTACACCTTTAGAAAGAGTCTGATAAATGATCACAGCTACTACACATTCCGAAATCTGATGAATGTCCGGTTAAATCATGTGTCTAGAGAGAGTGTGAGAGAAACATTTTCCAGTTTTCCAGTACACAGGTGAAACTACTAGACTGGGAGACTCTTGCTTTTACACATAGCAGAGAATTACTGGTCCTATCAAGATGCTTGTGTCGCACATCTGCGTCGCTCTAACACGGTTTGAACTCAGTTTCACAGCACTGATGGGCATATGTGTGGTTGCTGACATGACCAGAGCTAGACCTCTGCTGAAGCTGTAATCACTGCGTAAAACACGGAAGCATACGAGTATTTTTTCTTTTTTTTGGGGGGGGGGGGGGTGTCCTCCCCAATAAATCCTGTTCACACTACTTATAATGTGATAGGTTGGAGGGTGTGAGCAGTGACCCCCACCAAAGTTGAAATGAAACCTGCGGCACTACATGGAAGACAAGCAGCCTTCGTATATATACACACACTTCCCAAAAAAATAAAAAGTTGGGACATTGTGTAAAATGTAAATAAGAATAGAATGCAACGCAACGTGAGAATAATGTAAAGCCTATAACTTAACTAAAAAGCCCAAAGCCCTCAGCGCTTCACACAGCTATCATAGTTAGCTAACTAACCCGCATCGCATTGCTGAGGACCTGGCGTTTACCGGCTAGGATAGCTAGGCTAACTAGGTTAACTACGAGACGCGGTAAATAAACCCAGTCACTCGTGTAGGCTGTTCCAGTCAAATCCCCTGCTTCTTTAGACATGCGATATGTGCAGGACAACACTAGTGTGTAATGTCGGCTAAGAGCTCGGTTAATAACACAGCCGTTTAGCGCAGAGCCGTGGTGCTAGCTCCCCGCTAACCACATCTTTATACCGCTAAACCGAGTTTTAATTCCCCTAACCGCAGTTTTAATCCCGCACCTTTCCCGAGGCTCCGTCTCCGATCAGTACCACCTTCAGCTGCCGCTCTTGGCCGTCTTCTTCCGAGTCGGACATGTTGTCGACGTACGCAAAGGAAGCACAAATGTACGCAATAAGAATGAGTGAAGCTGAAATAGCCTGGATGATAATAAGGTAATCCGACCATCAGAAAAAGAAAAGCGCTAAGCAACCGGCCGCCATCTTCGCTCTACAGGCATGTACCATTTCAGTGCTTTGCCATTTTACGACAAATACTAACAACCGTTGTACGGTACATGTGTTTTAAGAAAGTGTATTGTCTAGTTATCCAATGATTAACATGTCAATTTTTTAAAAAATACAACATGTCAAACACAGACCATGGTATGTGCGAATGCAGCTGTTCTCACTCCAACAGAGAGATGGACTCTTCCTAATGACGCTCGCTCGTCGCATGGTAACCGAGGTTCGCGACTGACGCTTGAACGGAGACTTGGACGGTTCACCTTTCAGACTTGGAGAATATATGACATTTAAAGTGTGAAAGCTGATTATATACATGTCACGGAGACTAATATAATAGTTCAATTCAGTTTATATATATATACATAATATTACGGGGGTTGTACCTTATTTATTGCACGATTCCTAGACATCTGTCAATTTTCACATCAATTACTTAAATAATTTCTTCTGCTTCACTCTTCAGCGAGTGTCCTCAGGGCAGACAGTATTAGCTATGATCCTAAGAACATGAAGAGAAGCAGCCAAGGTTTGCTGTGGCGCATGAATATGATTTAGATTCTGCGATGAATCGCTTTACACGTGGTGCTTGCAGGCATAATAAGCAAAAGGTGAGCTATATATCTTCATGGAAAAGAGCGAAAAGAAAAACGTACTCTCCAAAGCAAACGTCCACAATCAAAAATGCACCTCATGCTATTGATTGCCAAACAGGCTATATAGGATGAGTCTACACCATTGCTGGCACAATGTCCAGTTTAATGCAATCAAAATGTGATTTACTCCATTTCCAACAACCAAAGTAAGGGTCCAATTTCGACGCCATCTTAAGGGCCGTTCCAATACTGTATGATGTGAATTGTGTTCGTTGAGCCCTCGGAGGGGTGAGGGGACGAGGGAACACACATGTCCAGTTCAGCTGCAGAACTAGCGCCCTAACGCAGTTTCAATTCCAACAGGAAAATCAATTGCACAGTCATGTGTAAGTGTAAGCCGAAACCAAAAACTCTTGTATATTGAATATAAAATAAAAGTTTTAAAGATTCATACGAATATTACATTATCAACCTGGGTACCTGCATCATCTATTAATGTTCGTTACTTTAGCCTGTTGGCGATGTTCAGCTATTGCGATCATTCATTTAAATTGCCACCTTCTCATCAGGATGTCTCTGTAAACAGTCTAAACGTAATGCACTGGGCGCATGTTTGTGCAATGCACTGAGCGCATGATTGTGTAATGCATTCTCATCTCCTCCCTTGTGAGGTGAGGTGTCGGTGGAAGATTGGCAGGGCTAATAATAGAACTAACAGCCAAGAAAAATAACAATAAACATTAAGTAACATACATACACACACACACACACACACACACACACACACATACGCGAGAGAGAAGGGAAGTAAAACTTGCAGTGTAGTACAAGTAAACAAGGCTTTCCAGATGTTTCAGACAAAGAAACTTCATCAGTTGTGCGTCTACACTGCCGTTTTTACTACATTGTTTTACTCTCGGTAACCAATATTTTTGCCTAAATATATATTTGTTGGAATCTGTTTGCAAAAACCTACAATATGCTCAACAATTTAGAACAACGGTTATTGAATTGTAAAATGCCTATTTAGGGTTTTTAAAGCCAACAAATGTATCCGTTCGTTCTCAATTATTTTACTGTTTAAATGGCTTATAATACAAATAGGAAGACAGTACGTTACTGTAAGCAGGGCATTTAGAAACGAGTGCTGCGTCTCGGACGGTTGACTCGTGTTTTACAGTTGTGTGAACAGATTTCAGGCGTCCAGCGAGTCTCTAACTTCTCCTTCCCATCTCCTGCAATAATCCCGGCTTTGTTGTTCTGGAACCATCGTCTGTGGGTCTAACAGACCCAAACTTTAACCTCGATAAATATAGGAGACGAAACTTGTGCAGAAACAAAGACGCACATGTAGCTGTTGATGGGCGTTTATTCATTTTATGAATAAATTTAACTTGAGTTAAATCCTTTTTTTTTTTATTTTCTCAAAACTGTAAGATGTGTGTCTCCGCGCAAAACATTTAAAATGAAAATGATCGTTTACTTCAGCTAAGTAGTTGTTTCTAGTAAGGAAATCTCCATCCCTGCTCCGCCACTACCCGTGTAATGCAGCACTGAACACATTTGATTGTCGAGGAGAGCGCAGATATTCTCACCTGGATGCGTGTTTGTGTGTGTGTGTGTGTGTGTGTGTGTGTGTGTGTGTGGCGGGGTGATACGTAGTTATTAATACAATGACATACTTCATGTTATTGACAACTTCACTAGTATATTGCAATACTATATTAAGATATATGGTGTGCTAAAATAATCAAGCTCTGCTTTACGTACACTATTTACAGAGACATGCACAGTTAAGCTATCAATTTTTACTTGCTTTGTTTAGTGATTTTATTCATTATCCTTATATGTTTCCCTTGTAGGGCCCAGTCAACTAAACTGCACGGCGCAAAATACACCTCTAAGTACAGTTTCTAATACAATGACATGAAATGAAATACAGTAAGAGCCAATCCTAAGGCCCACTCTTTGTTCTACTTAATGCATGAGGCGTAGAAAGTATCTTGTAGAAAATACTTTAAGTCTCTTTAGCAAAGATGAAATGATTGTATAGTCGACTAAAATCACAGCTAAAGACTCATCACCAAAGCGCTGACGTGCGTTGCAGTCATTAAGAGAACGACGAGTCGGTCGGCCCTAGATTAAGTTTTAAACGTTTTACACGCATTCAAACGCTGAGTAAGACCACGTACTGCTCGACTAGGAGTCAGATCCGTTCTCATAACGCATGCTTGCGAAAGTAAGTTTCTCTACACAAAGAAAGTTACAGGACATTAACTTGAAGCAAAGAGACAGTGGCTTTAATGTGTGTGTGTGTGTGTGTGTGTGTGTGTGTTCAAGCACGCCTTTTGGTACGTCTTTGAACCGGCTGGCGTCTGTAACACAGATACTGGACAGAGGGCCGATTAAAGCGAAAGAGAATTTAAAAACCAAAGAGAAACAAACAGAGAGTGGAGGTTATGTCATCTATGTCAATAAAGAAAGCACAAGCGATTTAAAAAAAAATGTGACCTTACTTGCATGTCACTGTTAATTAGGAAATTTTATATCACAGCCAGACAGTAGCGTACTTTGCTCAGGCTACAGTACATTATGGCTGAAAAATCTGTGACTCGATAAAAACCGTCACAACCGTCGAAATTGCGGACGTGTATCTTTATGGCGAGCCTAAACAGTGCTGTGGTTGATTTATCATTTTTAAAGGTTATCTTCTGTGTATGAAAGAGTTCTTCCACCCGCCGCGGGCTCAGTTCTTCATGTTCCACTGCATCGGGCAGGCCTGCGTGTAACTCAGGAATTCGTCCTCAGACGAGGAGTAAAAGAATGATTTTGGCGATTCATCGAGATGCTATCAAAATTTACAAACAGCCTGTTTTTTGTTTTTATGTTTTTGTTTTCCAAAACATACGCGTTTCCATTTATTGCAATGACAGACCAAATTCAATTTTTAAAAGCCATATGATGAAACAGTAGTATTTTTAACAAAAGAAATCTTCTATTACAAATCTTAGTTTTGTTCATTTTATTATAAAATACCCCATGATGAGTTATTGAATATTCGTACAGCACGCTGGATTGTTTCTGCTTAAAATAGCTGGCTCGTCTATTATTAGTATATTCTGTGGTATGGGCACGGAGGCGTTCATTAAGTTAAATCAAAACGCATGTGGGTATTTTACCTCTGACGAATCACTAATCTTCCGTGTAAATCACAGCGAGGACGACAATAATAAACAACAAAACAAAAATAACAACAACTACTACTACTACTACAACTAATAATAATAATAATAATAATTAGAATAATAATTGTTATTATTATTGTTATTATTATTATTATTATTATTATTATGAAAATACTAAATAATGCTAATAATAATAGCCGTTATTGTTGTTGTTGTTCTGTCTGTTATTATTAGTAGTATTGGGGAGTGGTTAATAAACGAATTAGCGACGAAAATACAGAAAAATATTTCGGAATGTCTTATCTTCAATAAAATGTTTATGATTATTTATTCAATTTATTTACAAATATACCCTAAGTTGTATGACTTCGGCGTCAGTCTGAGTTAAGACGTTAACTCGTTGGCTCTCGCCAGCGCTTTCCTGCCCTCTGACAGGTTCTCCGTTTGTTTGTGCCATTCATAATTATCCGTGATACTCTGACATGTTTAACGGCACCACGGGGCGACTTCGGTGACTTAAGAGGCTCGAGGTTAACACGTGCAGGCGGACGGAGCACGAACACCTGTTAGGCATTTCCAAGCATGTCCCCAGCTGCGTGCTTCGGCTGGGAGATGGGAACATCTGCTTCACGTTACAGAACATCAAGGTTTCTCCGACATCTTCACGGCCACTTTGTCCACGTGCTCATTAGCGGAGTTATCCAACAAGTCGCGTGCAAGTGTTTGTCCCGGTAGGCCGCGCGCCGAGCAACACGGTCGGGCAGCGCGTCGGCCAATTAGCGCCGAACGCGCGTCAGTCTTCCCTGACGCGTGGGATGAAACGTGAGGACGCGGCGCTGGGAAACCTGCAGCTGCAATCCCCACCGCTCGCATTTAGCGAAAGCACATGTCTGGACTTTAAAAGGGCGCTATCCATGAGAAGTATAATTCAATTAGGCGATAAATGAATCGCTCGCAGGTGGAGAGGGCAGGCTCGGGGATTTGCGTGTCAGAACGCGGCACGTCTGAAATGCCAATTTTCTCTCATTAAACGCGAAACCCGATCTAGAACAACAACTGGCTCATGTCTCTTCGGGAGGGAAAATGATTCCTCTGATTAAGTGCCATTATGTATGTCAGGCGCGCTCTATTAGCATGTATAAAGAAATTGTCTTTGACGTCTCAAATCTTACCATAAATATACAAGCATTCTTAGGATAGTAAAAATATGAAGCGGGAAATTGCAGGGACATGGCAAAGTTTAAAGAGCCTAGGAAAACAGTCGGGCGTCCATATTAAACGTTGCCTAACTCGAGTCCTCGCAAATCAAACTCGCAACCGTATTAAGCCACGGGGAGCGATATCTCTTAACCCGGTGAATGATGTCTCTTAAACTGGCAGCCGTGTTTATTCTCGGTGACACCAGGATTAGAAGTGTTTGTTGTTTAGGCTATAAAACTGAAAAAAAGAAAAAAAAAAAGAATGGAGCATGTGAGAGAAAGAAGGAGAGGGAGTATTGGGGGGTAGCTCCCGTGTGACAGACAACTACAGCTTGTATGATCTCCATGCCAATAGCATCTTGAGTGGCAAAGCGAAGCTCCATCTGCGAACCATTTCCAGAGCACACTGAGCGAGAGCCCATTTTTGTTTAATCGTGTTGAACTGAGCTCACTCCTGAGCAGGCTCGAGGAGGGCTTTGGGCCTACCTCAGGATTTTTATTTTTTCCTCACTAATTTCTGCGCATTTTCCCGGAAAGCTGAACCGTCCTGCGCATTTCCAGGGGAGAATTTAAAGGGAAAGTGCTGGGCACTTCGGTGAGGCGCTTCCGGTGCTTCCGGCGCACCGCCCTTGACGATGGATCTCCAAGCGGAGAGGAAGGCCTCCTTACGCAAAACAGAATCATTTGAAACCTCAAATTGTGTGGACCTTTGCCCGAACAGATAAACCACGCACTGTCGCTAGAAAGACGCCTATGAGTGAAGGGAATTAGAATACAGCGCTTAAACGCAGACCCGTAAATTGCGTTCTGGCTCTCTACTCACAAGCAGTTGTGCTGGGCGCCCTGACAGGCGACGCGGAGGCTCACACATCAACGGCCACAGCAAGCGCTAGTCACCAACTTCTTGTTGCTCCAGTAGTTTGTAGTCTGTATTTTTCTGCATCCATTATAATACGAGCTGTATAAAGCCAGCAGAGCTGCGTCCAATATCTGCCGCAGTGTAAAGTGGACATATGTGAACGAGTTCGCGTGTCAAGCGATGGGCGGCAAGTCACGGATGAAGTTCTGTCGCTGTGCCGTTAAAGAGAAGGCAAATGAAAGACGAAAACTGCACAAAGTCGTTTTTTTTTCTTAGTGTATGGGTTATTGAAAACACGACACAATGACAACAGTTGCACATATTATAATACAGTGATAATAAGTTCAGCATTTCCCCCGTGTTTTGTGTGCCTTATATCACTGGCTCTGGAACGAGAACCCCTTTTTAAAGTTTCAGAATGAGTACATCACCATCATTAAGTACCCTTTAAGGAGACCTGAACGTAAACAATCACGCACACAAAATGTTGTAAACTGACCTTCTGGACGGACGTCACGCACCGGCTGTAAAGCTCGTGGTGCTCAATGAATCTGACGTTGCACGAAGGAGATTTACATTCACGCGTAAATGCTGTTTTAGATTTCAGAACGTCACAACACCCGGCCCTTATTCGCTGCCGAGGAAACTTATTCGCTTATTCGTGCCGCCTCCACAGAGCCCCGGACTGCTGCTGCTGTGCACGCACGGGCAACGCGGAGCACAACAGAGCGCCCGCGCTCCTCCGGATAAGGGTGTTTGCATGTCACCGCGCATATTTGATTGGAAAGAAACGCACGCGCACTCTCTGATCCCCTGGGGCCTTTGTGCTTGGGTCTACTCTGTTGCAAGTGGCGTCTGATTTCACTTAGTTGCAAATAAGAGGACTGAAACGACCCTTTGTTGTGAGGCGTTTGTTATTATTCACTATTAGAGAATACTAAAGTTTGTGCATCATCGGTTATCTTTGCCTCCGAGCAGCGTGAAGTTAGGACGATCGCAACAGTTTTGAGAAACGCCGAGTCTCAAAAGAACATATACCAGAAGAGGTGCTTGCAAGAAGGATGACGAAGCATTTAAAAGAGGAATAGTTTTCGATAAAAGGATAGAAATAAAGTTAATTAAAGCCGTCAGATTGACGTACGTCCCCCATTCTGTGACACATCCTCTTTTGTGACACCGGTCTGGAATTAAAGAGGAGAGTGATGATTATGCAAAAAAAAAAAAAAAAAACCGCATAATGCAATTATGCAAACATAATGCTGTATTTGAAAATATATGAATGAATGTACGAATGAATGAACGAATGAGTGTATGAATGAATGAATGAATGAATGAATGAATGGTGGATAAATCCTGAAATATTATCGACTGGCAAAAAAGGACAAGCAAGAAAATATGGCAAATATAGACAGCGTTTTGAAATGCTAAAATAGTTGTGCTCTATCTAGGCAGTAAAAGCTCGGGAGTTGTCCTCGCGGTGATCTACGGTTCCAGAGTTGCTGTCACTTTGCAAGGCCGCTGAGTCGCGTGCATTAAATCACCGTGTCAGGTGTAGAGCTCCCCACCAGGCAAAGGTACTTTAAATCATGCTAACACGTTTTACTGCGCAAATGCAGATTTGGGTGACACGGAGGTCCATAAAATCACGCGTTAGGCCCGTGGTAGCCTATCTATCAACGTCATGAAAGGCGTCTATCAACGCCTTTCTCCAAGTTCAAGTTAATATCACAATATATAGCAAATATCACAACTAAACATACAATTACCTAACATGCAATTTATACTATTATTATATATCAAGCATGCGCATATCCATTATTATTGTTGTTGTTTTTGTTTTTTCTATAATAATATAATAATAATATATGTGTGTAAATATATATATATATATATATATATATATATATATATATATATATATATATATATATATATATATATATATATATAACAGTAGTTGTACTATTACTACTACTACTACTACTACTACTACTACTACTAATAATAATAATAATAATAATAATAATAATAATAATAATAATAATAATAAACTACAACAACTTGTCGGTTGCTCCTAAACACGTAAAAAAGATTTTCGTTTTCCAGAATTAAAAATATATATATATATGACGCCACGTTTACATGTATTCGTAACGGCGTTAAGAAATGAGCTTTTCTACTTAAAAAAAAGAGCCCTTCTTCTCGTGTTAATTTTAGTAATTAATAATGGATTGTGATTTTCACTTTAAATTGTACGACGATACATCCTCCTGTGTAAGTTTATTATATTTAATATATTAGAGGTTCACGAGTTATAGAGGTTTATACATTAGAAGTCCGCTGTTATAATATTTCACTTGCTAGTTCTATAACTCCAGCAGTCTCAACAGAGAACAAAACACGAGGGACAGACGCTTCAAACTATGCTTCATATTTTTTAATGTTTGCTTTCGTTTTCAATAAACAAAACATTTACACTATTAAGAAATCATATTGATAACATTTCGAGGATTCATATTAATGCCACGGCTCACTTAAAAATACGATCAACAGACCTTCAAATCAATGTTTTTCTTCTTTTTTTAAAAAGATTATACTATCTGAAAGGTATGGAAAGTGCCGGAGTCTTACCGTTACCGTTAACCTACACCCGCAGTAACGGCTGTATTCACTTGAAGTGCAGCTCTCCAACTGGAAGGAAAAAAACGTTTCAAAAGCCTCTATGCCCCGTGAACCGAAATGAATAACATTCCATACATTCAGAAAAAAAAATAATACCAAAAGTATCATAATACCAACGTGATATCATTTAAGTCTTTAGAGAGGCACAGGGTTATTTCAGCTTAAAACAGTTGAAGGTAGTTATTCGCAAATATCTTCCCTTCCTGGTCCCTCGGATGGTGCAGATTGTCTTAGTTCGCGATGGAGAATAAATACGAAAGTGTGAGGTCTCACTCATTCCCCGCGCGGGCCGAAAGACTCCACGCGGGCAGGCAGTACGCGTACGGGTAGTAGTAGGACGGCTGGAGCGCGAGCAGCGGGGGCCGCAGCAGTTCCCCCGGCGTGTACTGTCTCTGGTCGTCCCGCACTAGCACTTTCACGGCCACCTTCTTCGCCGCGGGCGCCGAGGCCAGCAGGTCGGCCGCCATCTGGCGCCTTTTCGTTTTGTACCTGCGGTTCTGGAACCAGATTTTGACCTGCGTCTCTGTCAGCTTCAGAGAGGCCGCTAGATCCGCGCGCTCGGGCCCGGACAGATAACGCTGGTGGTTGAAGCGGCGCTCCAGCTCGAACACTTGCGCGTGAGAAAAGGCGGCCCGCGAGCGCTTTTTCCGCTGTTTGGGCTGATCCGAACTCTTCTCGCAGCCCGTCTCGTCCGCGTTATTGGAATCTGCAAAAAGGTATAAGCGTTTAAGTTTCAAGTGCTTTCATGAAGTCATTTTGGTTTAACACGTTGCATTCGAAGATTTCCCAACACCAACAAAATGTTTCTAACAAGACGGGCCTATGCTTCATCTGCGCTGGCAGTGTAGGATGGGAAGTTTCAGAATGTTTTGGAAGCAGTCGGGGCTATGAATAGGTCACCACATCTAAATTCAGCAGAGTTAAAGAGGTCTTTCATTTGGCTCGGCCAATTCGCTGCGCGCAACGGCGTCTTCGGTCGATAAATGAGTCTTCTTGAGACAAATAAACTTGGCTATCGTTAAGCCTTACTAGGCATCTCTTTGGACCCTTTGGGCACACACGGATTACCGACGCGCAGACTCACCAGACACATTAGCGGATAGCTCACAGTCACTCAGTCCTTTTGAGTTATCCACAGCAGTGGACTCGTGGTCGGTTTCGTCCTGAAAGCTTTCATCCAGGGCATCGGATGCAGGTATGTCTCTGTCCTTTTCACAGCAGGACCCTGCTTTTGCTTTGCTCTCGTTATCGTCGCTCAGCCCGGAGTCCGAGTCGCAGCTCTTGTTTTCGCTCGCCAGGCAAACCCTGTCTTTGCTCCTACAAGGGGAGGAGAAGTCGTCGGGTGCGCCGTCCATTTCGCCAAATATTTTCCAGCACGCAGTTTTCGAGAAGCACACGTCCAGATCTTTTAAATGACGCCCTTCCTCCTTTTTGTTCAAAATGGCCTGAATGGAGAACGGCATTAAAGAGTTGCTCCGCACCGCCATGGCAAGCTAGAAAAAGTCTCTTTTGCTGAAATAGAAAAGTTACACAATCCGCACTGGTTGGAGACTCATCCGCATTTAACTCGCTCTGCGTTAGGGGTTCCCGTCACCGGTAGGACTCTCATTTCGCCCCTGCCTAGAGGCAACGGGAAAGCTTTTCGGTTATCCTGACACGCGCCGCTGCTCATCTGCGCGCTCTTGCGTGCTCCGGACCCCAGTTCGCGTTCTGGGTGCGAGTCACGCGGCGCCTCCGACCCACTTCACCTGCGGGTGACGAGGAGCCGAAACGCTCTCCTATTGGACTAGGCGTCGGAGGAGGCCGCTTACGATTGGCCCTCGTCAGCCCCGACACATTTCCAACGCTTCAGAACAGCCGTGCGCCCTCGGGCGTTAACCCTTTGACACCTGACTGAGAACCCAGGCAGAATGCTCAACATGTCCTTTTGACTGTTTACCAGTTTCCATTTATCAAAACGTTCATACATTACACAAATCTACGAAACTGATCCCATAACGTGTTACAAACTGCGTAAAGACTCTGAGTGAAGATATATCTACTGTCCCATCTCAGGTATTCTCGGTGAGTGGCTCTCCCAAGCGCAAGTGATATTACTGTTACACAGCTAACAAAAAATAAAGAGGCTGCCAGCCTTTTCTTTGGCCCTGACCATTTGCAGAACTGCAGTGAAAAGATACTCCTCTATGCACAAGCCCACAGTGCCTGATTTCAGTTAAAAGGCGAACTTGGGAGCATATTGTCAAATTACAAAGCCACATATTGTCCCTGTATGAATAAGAGAGCGATATGACTTAAAAAGAACTGTGATAGTCCACCGATATGCGTTATTATGTAGCCTAGTGTTTAGACATAATTAGCAGCAACACGTTTATGTGGCTATTTTCAAAACATCTATATTTTTTCTTTTTATATGCGTTTTACTTAGTGGGCGTGCTAGTGGTCTGGCGGTGATTTTACATTAAGAGGAACTGTGATTTTACATTAAGAGGAACTATGTGAATGTCGATTGTGTTAGGACCGTAGGGATACCCCATTGGATTCATAACATTTTAATGAACGCGCGAACATGCAATGTTTATATTTTCGCAAAACGAAAAACAGCAACCCGCAAAATATTTTTTAAAAACTGCAAAAGTAAATCTAGAACTACTGTGGCCTCCGTCTTGGATTACAGATGATCTAGAAAAGAAAAAAGGATTTGTTTCTTTAATCAACAGGATTTATTCTCCAATACTAATGTGTTATATGTAGTTACTGTCCGCGTTTATTCTCCGTTTTCTTCTAAGTGAATGTTTAGGCGCGCTTGGAGCACAAACCCGACGCTTAATCAACGTGAATGCGTAGGCCTACATAAAACACAATTGCCTTTGTATTCACAGGTGCTGCCCTTCGCATTCTATTTCCATAGACCACACCATTTAGATAATCCGCTGGGATAAAGATAAAGAGAAGATTTAAAAACACATATCCACAAGCTATTCAAATTTTATACGAATCTATTATCTGTTTTCGCTGTTAATCAATAACGTCAGATAAACGGTCTGTATTATAGTAAGAATGAAGCATTTGGTTAATCCTATCTAATACGAGTTTAAGGTCATGTTTTTGTTAAAATATGTTCAATCATCGCATTGTACACACACACACACACACACACACACACACACACACACACACACACACACACACACATATATATATATATATATATATATATATATATATATATATATATAAAGCTGTTTAATCGTAAATGATAAATGCATGATCAGTGTAGCCAGGTTTATGCCATCGGTTCGTTCATGATGTTTATGATGTCCCGTCACAGAACCAACACTGCGGGATCAGGACGGGTGGAGACCGGCCCGTCTCAGTGGTGTCATTAGGGCTGTTATAGTGATTTATTCTGGTGCAAAGGCCTGCCACGCTGCCGAGGTACGCACATAACCAGTTCTTCGGCCAGTCGGCCAAACCATATAAAAGATGCGCTATTTATGCTGCTTAAGATTTTAAAAAGCATTTTACAAGACATTATTATTATTATTATTATTATTGCTATTATTATTATTATTATTATTATTATTATTGTTATTATTATTATTATTATTATTATGGACAGAATAATGGACAGAGAGACCCATTATTGCTTAAATTATATTTATAGACTGTATTCTTCGGGTAATTTTTGTATCATCTTGAAATAAGTTAAAGATGTTTGAGAACATTTTTTTTAATTTCAAATATGTTACGTACACAATATTACTACTTTTGTATAAAACCTACGGAAAAGTTCTTTTCAGTGTTAATACCCGGTCGGCTAGTGTTTCAGAACACTTAATTTTCTTCATTTTCTGAGTATTTTTATTTGGTCGAACGATCTCCGTTTCAGTTCTCCCAGCAGCTCGTGGCAAAATGTAAGCCAGGGCAAAGTGAATCCAGTTAGCATCTTAACGTGTTCGTTTTAAAACCTGAAAAAGACATCAGACATCACAAGCACCTTTTGCAAAGCCAAGATTTCGTCTGCTTTTTAATACCATTCTAATTGGTTTAGGGTCTGTTATTCTCTGTATTTGGTCTCCTTTAACATACTATCGTGTGAGTTTCTCACAGGCTACCTAATTTCGAAAAATGCTGGTACAAAAGCAAATATTTAGTAATAAAAACGTAAAGGCTCTTTGACATAAGCCGTGCTTTTTCGGAGGCCCACGCAGGTGAGCGGGCAGGCGCGTGTCTTTCTCCCCATCTAGTGGACATTCACCTCGCCTCGCGGGTCTGCACATGCTATCCTTGCCACAGCACGACTCTTATTTACACATCGCTTCAGTATCTTGCTTTCACACGCATGTTTAATAACCATTAGGGATTAAGCAATCCTTCGGAATTAAAGTTGGCCGTATGTGACAAGTATTCGTCCTTCCCAGGCTATGAACTTTTCACAGGACACGTCGGACATGGAATGACTAACGACGCAAATGTCGCAGGCCACAGAGACAAGTAGACCCAGTAATGCCTGTGAATTATGGCCGAATTAATCCTATCCCTAACAGTGCGCAAATGAACACTGTAATCTGACACTAAGACTGATGGGACGACGGAGACTTTATTCTTTAGGCTATATTTACCTAGCGATGACGCACACGCCTACAGTATGGGTATCGTTAGGTCTATTTAAAGCGTTGTGTTCTCTGCTCTTAGTGAACCTACGAGAGGCTTTATGGAGTGGTTATGAATACCAAAAACCCAGCACTTCGCATTATTTTTTTCATGGAGCAGTCTAGAACCTACTGCTATTTTCTTTTAAAATCGCACAATCCACCTCATTAGGACAACAAACAGTTACACATCCGGCGATGCAACAGTGCAAGCAGCTGTGCAGGAGGCTATGTTAATAGCTGCCTTAAAACCAGCCGTTTTCTCCTTTCCTCTGTACAGTCACAAATGCCACAAACACTGGCCCGCTGTTCAGCCTCTACCCAACCCCCAAACGAGGCTTCCAGAAACCGCATTCTAATGAGGAGCGACAGAGTGTGTTCATTACATTCATATGGTTTGGGTATAAGCTAATGCAGTAATATCTGATTTTACTGCTAAGGGCTGGGTTTCCCAAAAGCATCATAAAACAATGATCTTTCAATGGCAGAACAACGATTACTCTTAACAGTCTGTCTCTCTCTCATTTAAGATGATCTTAACAGTACGATGATTTTTGGAAATGGGGGCATGACCTCTCTCTCTCTCTCTCTCTCACACACACACACACACACACACACACTCACACACACACACACACACACACACACACACACACACAAACAAACACACACACACACACACACACACTCACGTGGGTGACAGATCACTCTCAGCACAGCCCTGAGATTAATGTGTAAAAACATCCAGCAACGCTATTGCGCTTGAAACGAGTACAATATCCACTACAGTGTTAACAATGTCCACTACAACGTCTCAGCCGTGGCCTGTGGTAAGAAAGAGGCCAGACTGGTGATGAGCAGGGTACAGGGTGGCTGACCAACTCTGACAAATCTACATATGAACTGTATGGTTTTTAATTATACACTTGTAAAAGTGAGCTATTTGAACCCAATAATGCAGCCACTGAGTGCAGGCAGAAGGAAGGTGAGAGAGGGTGCCGTCATCTCCAGGTCCTTCAGTAACGTTGGTCCAATGCCACCAATCGCTGACGACTTTTAGAATAAATGCTAATCGTTCATCTCTAACAGTACATTGGCTGATTTGCATAAATCATCTATCGTGCAAACAGAACGACACTAGCTTTTACAAGATTTTATCATAGCTGTGTGTGAGAGAGAGAGAGCGAGGAAGAAAGACCGAAGTCTGTGTGTTCACTTAACGTCCATTTCTGTGTGTGTTTTTATAACAGCACATGTGAATAGGAGCGCAACATTCTGTGTGTTACAGTCGTGTAATGACAGGTGAGCATCAATGCATGCAGGCTCTTCTCTGTCCTGGCACCCAAGTGGGGGAACAACCTCTGGCTGTTTGAACAATACTGTATAGCTGCACATAGTTATAAAGTTACTTAAATATACACTTAAAAATAAAAGTGTTTTCTGTCGGGCTTTATCCTTTAGTATTCTTCCCACTGACCTCGCTATTCTCACAGGAGGATATGTGTTTCACCACAAAGTACAAATGACACGACATGTTAAGTGTACTTGGGAAGCATGACGGAGAGCGAGTCATACTGGGACCTACAGACGTGGGAGTATTTGGGATTGTGCTACACAGTGTAATGGGAGGAGAATATGAGGGGTAAATGGCTGCTGGTGAGAGAGAGAGAGAGAGAGAGAGAGAGAGAGAGAGAGAGAGAGAGAGAGAGAGAGAGAGAGAGAGAGAGAGAAGAATATTTTTATTGTTGCAATAACTCCATTTTACCACAGTGACTAAAAAGTTCCTGTATCGATGTGTGCAAGCTGCATGCACTGGCACATTGAATCACTGCGCAGTGACAGCATTTATGTTTTGATCAACTTTTCCCCCGTTTTTTGCTGCCAGAAAGACGTGTCAACGCGACACAAATGCTGAGACTACCTCCCTCGATCACTGACCTGCTCACCAACACGCTGTGCTTTGCTTTAGCACGCACGCGATGATCGTGGGGTTTCTAAAGACGAGCCCCAGTTCAGTTCAGGACAGATACACCCGAGCTCGCTCAGTCTGCACGAGAGGCCAGGGTCTTCGCCTTCTCTGCACCTCATTCATCAAACTGCACGATATGCGCCTCCGCTTCTAATATTTGCCATAACGTTCGTGTGTTTTACAGTAAAAGTGCATATCCGTCCCGCCGATGAACGAAAAGAAACCGTCGGTGGCATGACGTCACTGCAACGTCCCCGCGCGCCTTTTTGCGCACCTCTGAAAGGTTTTAAGCTTACCGTGCCAGCGTAAACGGTCCTACCAGTTTTCTGTTTTTCCTTTTTTGTAAACGCACCCACCCCCTCGTTTTCTTGCCAAACTGAGCCCATACAGTAGGTCGCTTCATTAATTAAAAAAAAATCATTTGACTATAATAAACCATCCAATAGGTAGAGACGCATTGTCTCGCGTCTAGGCCCAACTGGAGTCGAGCCGACAAAGAGAAACAGGACACGGCATTAACGCTGCTCGATTTAGCACGGGAATCCCAGCCCGGACGGGGTACCGGTCTGGGCAGCGCTACCGGACTGAACGGCGCTGGCTCCGGAGCTACTGTCGCTTCTGCCGACCTTTATACGGCTGCGCCATGTGATAGCGCGCGGAGACGGAACACATCACGGACCCGACGTCTGACAGCACGCGCGTCGTGTCTCCGAAAAAGACTCCAGTATAGGACCTAGCGAATAATGACGGAAATCCTCTCAAATCGGTGGTGGGTGGTGGGAGATGGTGGGGGATGGTGTGCGTGTGTGCGTGGAGTAGAATTTCCTCTGTAGGTTTTGGCAGGACTGCTCGGCACTTCAGCCCTCGCATTCATTTCAGCGCATAGACGCTAGGCTACTCAACCTCGGATGGGTGTGGGACTTCATTCTGGGGTGGATTTCTGCTGTAGTAACAGTGAAACCATCATCATCGTCGTCGTCGTCCCACGATGCCCAATACGCTGCTAGCTGCGTCGATATTACAGACGTGCGGTGCCCTCGTGTGGACGTTAAGCAAGGAATGGATGTCTGAGGTTTCTCGATAATGTCGATGACGGAAAAAGAGACGTTGGTTTAATATTTTGGGATTGGATTGCATTTGGAGGAAATACCTGAACGGAACGTGTGAACGGGGGGCTCGCGCCTCAAACGGAAAACTTCGCGCTTTACGGTTTGCTCTAGGAGGTTACTATTAGAGGAAGGAAAATTTTCGGACAAAATAATTAAACACAAACATTCTACTATGAATAGAAATATGTTAAGGATAGAGAGTAAGTCTCCCCTTTGCACATTTAGACATTCAACAGATTAGATCTGGAGATTAAACGCAGCTCTGCATACGCACGCACATTCACGAGTTACCCGGATACCTACGGTCAGGAAAGCACAGGAAAGAATGTCACAGACCACAGCAGTGTAATAAATCAGCAACGTTTATCGTCTTATAAACATCTTAAACTACGACTAAAAAGTACAGCGCACGCTGAGGGTCCCGCTGGCCTTTGTGATCAGAACTAACGATGTTAAAAGAAACAGTCGAATTCTTTACATTCACAGAATGAGTGTCTTTCTGTTGACCATGGCAACAGGATCAGAAGGAAATAAAAATCAAAACATGCAGACAAGTGAAAACTACAGCCAAGTTAATATTAGACTTTGCAAAGCTAAGTGTATATTGTACTTTACGTTTGGACTATGACGGCGAGACTATGACCTCAAGTTCAGTGTTAAGTGAGGGAGGTAAAGGGCGGGTGTGAAGTGTTTGGTGAAATACTGCCAGAAATCAGAATCCTTCTGAAACAGCTAAAATTCCTAAAAAGCTCTCAGACACAGACAGCATTCTGAGGCAATGTGATCAGGCCATGCTGCTGGCGCTGTGTGTGTAAGGTACTGCTCGTCCTCCTTATTTTACGAAGCTGCTACAACATTCTTGATCTTTCTGGAATTCTCTGACTTTCCGACACTTTCTGGACAAACGCAGCGGACTGTGGGCGAATTACACCTACAACAAGAAGGCATGCGAAGACGCGCCACTTTCTTAGCCAGGGAGGACACGATCAGGGTCCAAGCAGGGTGACTGGTAAACGGACATGGTGCTGCTAGCTAGCAGGCTACGCTAGCTCACGTAGCATGACTTTAGTTACCCAAAGCAGTTGTCAATAAGTTTTTATAACTCTGAGGGCCCAGCTTGCTTTACTGACTATTCTTTGACTAACCCTAGTCGTTACTGGTATCTGAGTCTGTAAAAGTCTCAGATGGAAAAAGCACCGTGGAGCCTGTCTGTCTGTCCTATTACACTGTAGGGACTGTGGAAATCGACCTTCGGGGGAGGGGGAGGGTTACTGTGTCTCCATGCCTGGGGAAATATCTCCACAGCTCTGAGTAAAGAGCCAGTCCATCCATTTGGCTTTGTGCCAAGAATGTTATTGCCATTAAAAACAACAACAACAATAACAACAACAACAAAACGGAGGAGAGTCTATTACTGAGAGGGCCTGCTTCATCGCTTGGTTCTCTTGGACGGAGGCTCTTCGGCTCTGTGGCCCGCACGGGTACGGGACGTTGGTGGGCTAACCTCACGCTTACGACCCTTCACTGCTCCAGAGACCTGACCACGAGAAGCTCTGCGCAAGAGAGAGAGAGAGAGAGAGTGAGAGTGTGTATGAGAGTCGGGGGGGGGGTGTCATTTTTTAGCTGCAAAATAAATGAGTGAAATGAATGAAAAAGATGAGAGAAGATGGAGAAATGTTGCCATACCGCGTGTTGGGTGAAATCTCTTCCTTCCCACCCAGTCTGCTGAAAGCTCTGGTTGACGGCTTACTTGGTTTATTTCTGCATAAAAGAATTATGCGAAGCCTTAAGCAAAGACTGAACGGTTGACGAGTCGCTTTCAACAAGCCCTAGATCTGTGGGGCAGGGCACCAACATCATACAATGTCATTGTAAATGTCCAGGTTTGCAACAGAGGGCTTTATTCAGATATGGCAACCTGAGAGGAGTAATTTAGGTGATAAGATCAGAAAGCAACTCCCTGTAGGTGAGTGCAAAACATCCATCACCAGTCCCAACAACAGTGATTTAGACAAGAACATTAAAAACTGAGGTGAGATTAAACTGTAGTAAACTATAGGGAAACGAAACACACAGCTTCAGGCAGTAGAGGTAAACCATGGGTGTGTGTGTGTGTGTGTGTGTGTATGAGCCCTGCCCAGTAAGTGCACTATGGCTAACCAGTGCAGTGAAATGTCTGCCAGTACTGAGTAGAAATGAAAGAAAAACAGCAGTTCTGGCTCTCATTAGATATTTCTGTGGACAGGAACGTTTCCAAATATCCCAGATCTCGTTAGCTGCCCGTTCTGAATGAAGTGCAGGGCTGTAGTTGGTCTGGATGAGTTCACGGAAAAGTTCAAACAAGCCTGAGCACCAGAGACAGCTCTTGAAACAACCTACATCTGCGTGTAGCAACATGACAAGTAAACACTTCATATCTGGTGGCTGCATCAACTACCAGATACACCAGACACATCTGGAAATATTTCTGGAAGTCCTTGTAGTGGTTACCTTACTTCTGATTGGTCCACAGAATTAAAACACCTATGGATTGGCTGAAAAAAAAAGACTAAATTGTTTTAATGAGGGGAGCAGGGATTCTCCTTATGGCAGATGCACCA
Organism: Electrophorus electricus; assembly: GCF_041902795.1. Classification (NCBI taxonomy): domain Eukaryota; kingdom Metazoa; phylum Chordata; class Actinopteri; order Gymnotiformes; family Gymnotidae; genus Electrophorus; species Electrophorus electricus. The sequence continues at coordinate 9,364,075 of NC_137499.1, read as the reverse complement.
ACACCTCCCCCTCTACATAATTCACACGGATGGCCTAGTTCACATTTCAAACGATGAATTTCAGCAATATTCTGAGAGTTCGCATGAACGTCTGTGAGGGTCTTTTAGACATAAATGTGTTCGTACTTCTCAGCCTCCAGACGGGATGCGGCACGCGTCGTGGCTCTCGTCTTTGTCTCCTCCTCTTCCTGTTTCTCGTCGTCTTCTCCTGTCTCCGCCCCTCCCTCCTTCTTCTCCAGCACTGCCGAAGATACGGTGGGTTACGCACCAGCAGGGGGCGCAAGCAGCTCCACTCAACCAACAACACAAGCGTACAGGTGTGGTTCATCTGTTGGTGTACGTGCAGGTGTGGTTCATATGTTCGCATAAAAGAGCAAGCCCAGAGGAATGGCCCACACACACACACACACACACACACACACACACACACACACACACACACACACTCTCATGCCCCTCCTGCATGCGTGTGCGTGCGCACACACACACACACACACACACACACACACACACACACACACCTGATTCATCTGTACCAGATGTACTTTTTGAGGGTCGGCCCCTGCGTGGAGTCTTCCTCACAGGTTCGTCTTTTTCCTCTTCCTCCTACATAAAGTGCACACGAGCACACAAATGGGCACACACACACACTTAAGAATTAGTGATAGTTAGATGTGACAGCGAGTGTGTGGATGTTTGTATGTGTGCACTGTATTAAACATATGTTTGTGTATTTAGATGAATATATAAATGTGTGTGTGTGCACTGTATTAAACATGTATCTAAGTGTGTGTGTGTGTATAGATTAATGTGTGTGCGCACGCGTGTGTCTCGTATGTTGCGAGCATCAGCTCTAGGAGTCACCGTAGAGGTGCACTGAACTGCATCACTGGGTAAGTGAGCTCTGATTGGCTGCGTCATAAGCCCCACCCCTACATCACTAAGATGAGTGAGCGGTGAAGGGAGAAGCACATCTGAGAGGAAAACCAATCTCAGACAGAGGAAGACCAAAATCAGGCAGTGGGTGGGCTTGGTGGATTCTTACTAGCTTGTCTGTTAGGCAAACACATTTAACCGTAGTTCCTGCATTGAATTCTGGGTATTGTAGAAGTGGGAGGCAGGCAGCGAACGGAAAAGTCCCAAACACATGTGCTTCATATTAAAAGTCCTTGAGACATAATACGGAGAGCTCTTGTGCGATGCGCCACGTTTCAAAAGAAGTCCTGACGCATAAATGTGGCATCTGTTAGATGTTTCCTGCATTATTCCACTCTGCGTAATAAAGGACAGAGATCTTTCCTCACAGCCTAGAAGTATAGAACCATAAACTGGAGAACAAAACAAATGTGTTCTATGCGAGGGGGTCTCACTGCCCCCTCCCTCCCCCACATGTGGCTTCTATAACCTGAAGGCCGGAGAGAAAGCAGGACAGACTGCCTCTTTACACACTCAGTAGGATGTGTTCACAACTAATTCAAAGATTACATTTTGAATCCCGAGCTTAGGCCTTGTTCAGCTGGATGAAACTACGCCGTGGGTGCAGTATACGGAGAGTCCATCTCCGTAAGGACGGTACTCTTACGGGAGCGTGTTGTGGTGTGTCTGGCAGTAGAGTGTAACAGTTCACATCACGCGCTACAGTCACCAGGGAAGTCACCGCTCCACCCATGTGAAGTAAGGTGTGTGTGATCTACTCACCATCTCCTCTATAGAGTCTTTAAGGCTCTCACTCTCCCCTCGCTCTCCTCTTGTCTCCTGCCACGCCTCGTCAGTCACCTCTGAGATGGAGATAAATAATCCCACAACAATTAACCCACCAAAAAAAGGCAAGGAAAAGCACACAGGATTTCACACAAGTGTGTATGTGTTAGAGAGAGAGAGTGCATTTGTGTGTGTGTGTGTGTGTGTGTGTGCACGTGCGCGTGTGTGTGTTCACCACTGTCATCTTCTGCTCTTTTCATGGTGTCCTCCTCTTGGGCTGGCAATTCCTTCATAAACAAACAAAGTCGACATCCATACACAGCACTTTCCTTTTTCAGATACACACTCACAGATTCAGTACAAAGAGCACTTGAAAAAAGAGGACTCACCTTCCCAGAATGCTCAGCTTGGTCAGACCTCTTTCTCTTCAGGGCTGGTTTAGCTGGACAGCAGACTATAGTTACACGTTGTGCAGACAGACGTACGCTACTCTCAGCTCTCCAGTCTGACTGCTCTTAAGCGCGACACTGACAATCAAACCGTCTGATCTCTCCACACACATTCTAATCTCACTTAGGCATGGTAATTTGCATCTGCCCACTGATTGGATAAAAGCAGTCCAAGCCATTTAACATTCATGACTCTCTAAAAAGACGGTTTAAGTGTGATGAGTGGAGATTGTAAACAGATTTGAATAAGGTCTGAATATGAATATTACCGCTATTACAGCACTAACCATGTCATCTCTACTCACCTGCTGTGGAAGACTGTGCTCCGGAACGCCGTCTTCCTCTCCGCACCTGCTGTGTGCAAGAACACACACACACACACACACACACACACACACACACCATTCAGAACACAGCTGGAGTGGGAACCACTTAGGACTGCATTAAAAGAAAAGGCACTCATGCTAAGACACTGGAGCGGTGCAAAGGGAGTTCACCTCTCTGTGCTCCACCTCCTGCTCCGCTGCCTCCATCTCCTGATCTTGTAATGTTAAACCTTAGAGGAAATTGTTCGTGTGACTTCACTTAGATTCCTCACTCTGTCAGCCAGTGCTCTAGTGTGTATGGTTCGTGCGTGTACATTTGTGTGCATGTGTGTATTTACATGCGTCACTCTGAGGAGTGTCGGGGTTAGGGTTAGATGATTTGTTTAGGCCTCCTTCATCAGCCTCCTCATCCTCATTCTGTCAAAACACCAAACCAAGTTTAGAGACAGGAAGAGAAAGAGAGAGAGACAGAAAGAGAGAGAGAGAGAGAGATGTGTAGTAAACACTTTGCAGTCACCTTTCGGGTGCTGTGTGTGTGTGTGGTGTGTGAGACGTGTAGTAAACACTCGGTAGTCACCTTGCGGGGTGCTGTGTGTGTGTGTGTGGTGTGTGTGACGTGTAGTAAACACTCGGTAGTCACCTTGCGGGGTGCTGTGTGTGTGTGTGTGTGTGTGTGTGTGTGTGTGTGTGTGTGTGTGTGTGTGTATGTGTATGTATGTGAGACGTGTAGTAAACACTCTGTAGTCACCTTGCGGGGTGCTGTGTTTTCAGGTTCTTCCTTGTCCACTGAGCCTTTGGAGCGAGAAACACGTAGAGAGAAGTGTCTTTTTATTCAGACATCTGACAGACGTGTGTGCATGTTTGTGTTTACACACAGCCATGATGGAAACCAGAAACCCCAGCACGCACCACCGTCCTTGGCCGGCGCTGCCTTCTGATTGGGCGGTCTCCCTCTCCGTGTAGTCCTGCCCTCCGCACGGTCTTCCTGCACACCGGCCACACACACAGAGGGGACATGTATCTGTTTGTTTACATCTGGATGGGTACTGGGGGATTCCTGTGCTGCTGGGAGAGTCGTTACCATTTCTGACATCTCGGCCTGTTCCTCCTCCCGACCATCAGACTGGGATGTGCTACCTGCAACACGGGCACAGAACACACGTCTCACGCGGAGCACGGCCGTCGCGCCACACGTCTCGCGCGGAGCACGGCCGTCGCGCCACACGTCTCGCGCGGAGCACGGCCGTCGCGCCACACGTCTCGCGCGGAGCACGGCCGTCGCGCCACACGTCTCGCGCGGAGCACGGCCGTCGCGCCACACGTCTCGCGCGGAGCACGGCCGTCGCGCCACACGTCTCGCGCGGAGCACGGCCGTCGCGCCACACGTCTCGCGCGGAGCACGGCCGTCGCGCCACACGTCTCGCGCGGAGCACGGCCGTCGCGCCACACGTCTCGCGCGGAGCACGGCCGTCGCGCCACACGTCTCGCGCGGAGCACGGCCGTCGCGCCACACGTCTCGCGCGGAGCACGGCCGTCGCGCCACACGTCTCGCGCGGAGCACGGCCGTCGCGCCACACGTCTCGCGCGGAGCACGGCCGTCGCGCCACACGTCTCGCGCGGAGCACGGCCGTCGCGCCACACGTCTCGCGCGGAGCACGGCCGTCGCGCCACACGTCTCGCGCGGAGCACGGCCGTCGCGCCACACGTCTCGCGCGGAGCACGGCCGTCGCGCCACACGTCTCGCGCAGAGCACGGCCGTCGCGCCACACGTCTCGCGCAGAGCACGGCCATCGCACGCGCAGACGCACGCTTCACGTCTCACCCAGAGCACGGCCATCACACGCAGACGCGCGCTACACATCTCACAAAGAGTATAGCCATCACACACATACACAGACACAGCCAACTACACCTGCACAGTTGCTTACACATACGAGGACACACCAGCTGAAATACCTCTGTCATCCACTAATCACTACACAGACAGGTCTAGAACACTTCGTAGTGTCCCCGTAATGGAGACAGCAGACAGAAGCTGGACACACCAATAGCTTGCACCAGAAATATAACAGTGACCTTTCGTCACATAAACTATCCGGAGCATCAACAATAAGTAGACTAGCTGTACGATCACAACACACTGAATTAAGAGAGTTTGCAGTTTTAAAATGTCATGTCGTGACTAATAATCCATAGTTCTACAGCCACGTCCATGTTTCCATTTATCAAAAAACACCACCGAGTAAGAGACTGTTTATTTCTTGAGTAGGACCTTTGTTTATTCTGGTTTGCGTTCCATTAACATCATGTGACCGTTACATTTGGGCTCACTGATCAACAGAAGAACTGATCAACAATCCGCCTCTATGTAGGAGGCCCTGGTGCAGTGTGGTACCTTTGCCCCCAGCAGTCTACATCGGTTGTTTACTACATTTACACTGCACTTTGGTTAGTAGTATAGCGAATGGCCCTCTAACTAAGACACTAGATGTAGTGTGTGCGTAGTGTGTATTCAAACACAGCTTTGGAACCTACTGGCTTGTTTGATTAGTTTAGGAGGTCGTCCTCTCCTCGCTGGCTGAACCTGTCGCTCCTGTACTGCCTCTGGTTCAGTCTGTGGGCAGATACACACACACGCACGCGCACGCACGCACACAGACACACATTTTTATTTTTTTTTTAAAGCAGAAAAGCAGCTCTCCCGATGTCTTAACGGACACAGAGACGTGCCTGCAAATGTGTGCCTGCATTTGAGCCATGTGTGTGTGTGTGTATGGGTTGAGGTCATGTGACTTGGCAAGTTAGCCGGGACCAGGTATGAGCAAACACACAATCCATCACCACACCCCCACCCCCACATGTCCCTACAGAACCATGTCCTCCTGGAATATGAACAATGAAAGCTAATGGCGTCACTAGCAGGTCTGACAGCAGAACGGTCATGCGACATCCACCGGGGCTTCAGACGGCCAAACCCTGGAGGAACGCACCCGGCCTGCTGCCACGCTCTTCGCCCTCAGCAGGAGACCGGGAGGGAGGAGCGTGTGAGTTTCGGGGCGAGGCCTGGCGTGTCTGAGGTACTCACCGCGTCAACGCCCCCCATGTCACCCTTCTGGCCCCCACCTGCGCCACAAACACGTGAGACGCCCAGTCCTGCGTGAGATTTAGCACAGAAATGTCAGAGAGATCGTATGTTCCGTTTCATTAAGTTATTAAAAATTTAAGGGTAGGACCCTGTGCGTTTTGGGACCCTCACGCGAGTTCTCTGCCGTGGCCGGCTCACGCTTGGCGCCGGGCTCACGCGTCTCGGAGTGGAAGGCTGTGATCTGTTCCCCTTGCGCGAGATTTTCCGGTTGTGTCTCCGCAGCCTGCTTAGAGCCAAGAGCACATAGTGTGTATCAGGAGATCGCGTATCAAAACACACCAGTCACAAGCCACACGGATATACGCATGCCTCACAGTACGGAGCTTCACTACAACTCAGCAGTCCAACACAAACAAGCAAACTCAGCCAGTCATCGTGGTGTATTAACCCTTGCACCCCTGTGTGTTTGCAGCCACGTGTTCTGTACTCACAGGGCGCGTATCTGTTTGGCTGTGCTCAGGATTGGCTGAAGTGTCTTCTATAAGGGGGGAGGCCCCAGAGTGAGCAGGGTAGATGGCATGCCCACAGATGCGAGACACGAGAGGAGACAACAGATGATTTCAAAAACACATTTACAATAACGATACGGCACACTTCTCAGCTACAGCTGATCAATGCTAAGCCCAAATGTTTCGTGTTTATTTGCTGAGTATTTCTCTTAAATTCAGACATCTGCAAATCAATTTGACCTTGATTCCGTTGGTTATATTATACGTCATTATTTTGAGATTTAGTATCGCCGTACTAAATATCACTACGTCTACCAGGAGAGTATTGACCCAGTGGAGTGCAAGTGTACCTGGCGCTGGTTCTTCATGAGCACTGGGATCTTGTGCAGGAATTTCAGACTGGGGTTCTGATTCAGGTTCCAACCTGTTCGTCTGTCACACACACACACACACACACACACACACACACACACACACACACACCTTTTACTCATATAATACTTACTTAAATGTTCTGTGTGTGCTTGTTTGCATTGCTTTTATATATTGACTACAAGCTCCAACCTGGATAACCCATATATGATGTAAATCTCACCTCTGACATCACTTCCTCTAATGAGGTGCTGTCTGCTGTGATGTCCTCTATGTCTGTGTTCATCAGAGCTGGAGAACAGGGTCAAATAAACCCACAACAAGCTGAGTCAGTTTCATCAATTAAAAAACGAACATTTACTAAACGACCCTCAGACGACAGTGCAAGACATCCTGAGAACACAACCAAGCTGTTGGCTACTGGATTATCTAGAACCCAAGAAAGGCAAAGCAATGCCATGCTGAAATATAATAAATTAAATACATTAAGCCCCAGTACCATGGGGGTGTTGGTCATCTTGTGAGGCCCCGCCTTCCATCTCTGATTGGACACCAGAAACCATGTCACTCTCTGACTCCTTGGTGACCGCGACAGATGGTTCCTTCGCGCTTTTTGTGTCATCCGAGTCAAGGGTCTGAGGCTCGGCCCGTTGCCGGGTAACGGGAGTCTCCTCAGCGGCACCCCGAGCATCCGTGAGGAGTTGAGACTCCGTGATGAGACTCTGGGACACAGACATGTCCGGGTCCATAGAGAGCAGAGTCAGGGCGGCTTCCTTCATCTTCATGTCTGCTTCACGGAACGAGCGCTCAGTGACATCGCTTCCCGCAGCCGAGGCGCATACATCCACCAGGGTCAGGAGGGCGTCGGCCTCGGCAGGGAGTGGGCGTGGCCTCTCCCGGCTCTCGGCGAGCCTCGCGGCGCTGTCGTCCTCGTCCTCGGGCTCCGGGGTGATGTCGCTCAGGGCGTCGTACATGTCGTCGGGCACCGCTGCGCCGCTGGAGTCGGCAGCGATGCGATCGGACGCGGCGACGGTGTCTGGCGACCCTGGGGTTGCTATGGCAACAAGATCAGGGCCCAGGCGAGAGTCCGTAGGCGGACGCGGCGAGCACGCGGCGAACCCAGGCCCCGCAAGCGCATCCGATGCCCCAGCGTGGGCGAGATCTGTCTCGCCGTCCCGTGCTAGCAGGGCTGCGGGATCAGGATCTGGAAGGGAGTCTGGCTCTGTGACATCGGACTCCTCGCGTGAGGCTGGGAGCTCGGAGGGATGAGGGAGCGTTTCGGCGGCGGCCTGTGCTGCCTCCGCGACAGCAGGGGGCGTGGCGAGCTGCTCCGCTGGGGCGCTCCTCCTCTCCTTCTCCGCCTCTTTTGCGCTCTCATCACTCGTCTTCTTCCCCGCCTTCGCTCCCCTCGCTTTCTCGGGGACGTGGTCCTCCCTTTTCTTCTCCCCGATTGGCTCTGCTCGGCCGGGGGCAGGGGCGGACGCGGCTCTGGCCTTCGCCTCGTGACCCGCCGCCTTCTTCTCCGCCCTGCTTCCCGACGGACTCTGCGGCTTGACGTCATCCCTGGACTTGGATCTCGGTTTGTCGGACACGGGCTTGACCTTCGACCCGCCCTCCGAGCCATGCTTGGGAGGTTCCGGGGTGGACGGATCAGGTCTGGTCCTCTCACTGCTGCTGTCCTGTCGACTCTTAACCTTTTCTGAGGTTCTCACCTCCGTGTGACTTCTGGACTTTTTCAGGACGTCTTTGGGGGGCTTCTCTTTCTTCTTGTTGACCTCTGAAGCGGCCTCGACCTCTGACCTCTCCTCGGTGGAGCCTGTGGAGTCCAGCCGATGCAGAGATTTGGGCTCGCCCTTCCCAGTGGTCTTCTCTTTTTCTCTGGGAATCTCGCTCTTCCCTTTCTTCCCGCACTTAAGCGCTCCCTCCTTGGCCGCCGAGCCCTTCCTCTCCCCTTTAACCTTTGACCCCTTCTTTTCTCCCCTGTCCTCGGCCGGCCCCTCGGCGACGCCGTCTCCCGTCTTCCTGCAGTCGGGCTTCGGCCGGGGTTTGGGGTGCTCGTCGGAGATGCTGCGCTCCCTCTCGCGGGCCGGGCCGTCCCTGCGGGCGGGGCGCTCCCCGCGGCCTCCTCCCCTCTGCCGAAGAACCTCCTCCGAGCCCATCTCCAGGTCCAGGATGAACGAGTGAGTGCGGGACTTGTCCAGGGCCCTGCGGGGCTCGCACGGGTCCTCTGAGAGGCTTCCACTCTTCCTCCTCCGCTGCTCCTCTGCCTCAGATGACTTCCTCGAGGGCTTCGGGGGGGCCGCTTTAAGCTTCAGTGCCTCCTGGAGGGACAAAGCTGGATTACACACAGAAACCAACTGAACACAACAAGCGTGTAGTGGGGAAAAAGGTGAAACTTGGAGTGTTAATACTACCACAGCGAGAGCGCACGGGAAGTGCTAATACTACCAGAGCGAGAGCGCGCAACAGTGCTAATACCAGCAGAGAGAGCACAGAACAGTACCAATACTACCAGAGAAGAAAGGAGACTTACATCCTTCTTTACCATATCTGCATCAGCATCGCTCTTCCTCTTGCTTCCAGAGTCATCCTCCTTCCTGAATTCGAGTAAAAAAAACAAACAAAGGAAACCACGGCAACAGTCATGACAGGTGTACAGATTTTGCTTGCATGCACACACACAGATCCACACTCACATACGTGCGACACGCGCGCGCACACACACCGGGAGTCTCTCTTCCTCTTCCTGCTGAGTGCCACTTTCTTTTCCAGAACTTTCTTCTCCTTGCGTGCTTCCTTGGCCTTGGGTCGTGGGCCCTCTTGACTGGACGCAGCTGTCGATTGCTTTTCTTTCTCTGACAGGGTCCAGAACGGAAGGCAGATGAGGACACACGGAAACGCACTCTACTCCCGCACTGAAAACGTTAACGTCATATGCACATGTCCACGGGTAAGGGCGTGTGCAGACGGGGCCTCTTCTCCTCACCGTGTGGTTCAGGCTGTGCTGCTTTCTGCCTCCTCTTCTCCTCCAGACGCTCTCGATTCTGCTGTCTCTTCAGCACGCGCTCCTCCTTCTCCTTCGCCTGCGCACGCCCCCCAGAAACCCAAACAAAGAGAACGGGCGGCATGTTTATGGGCCTGTCTAGCAAGGTGGCCAGACTCTCAGGAGCATCTGGGGCGGTCACGCCGGAACACTTCTAGCCAACAGACACGCTACCGTTCTGGACTCTAAGGACATCACAGACTGCAGCTCTCTCACCGCAGACCGGCGTCTCTGCTCCACCGTGACCTCGTCGTCAGAGTCGCTATAGTAACGGGAGTAGAGGAAAGGCTTGTGCACGTAGCCTTGGCGTGTGGCTCGGGGCCTTTTCTCCTCACCAGCAGACTTCTGCTGAGCTCTCTCATCTACATGTACACGCGCACACACACACACACACACACACACACACACACACACACACACACACACACACACACACACACACGCAATTGTTGGGTTTAATTGATCATAAATCACATATATCCAACCTATTATTTTTACCGTGTGGACAAACGAAAGGAGAGAGCTTTACTAGCAAAGGGGGCGTGGTTACGGGCATAGGGGGCGTGGTTACTAGCAAAGGGGGCACGGTTAAAAAAACGGAAGCAAAACAGTGAACAGTGAAGGAAGGGGTGTGGCAAGAAGCAGGAGGAGTTCTGAGGGCGCGTCTTAAAGCAGGCCCACCCTCTGACGTGATCTCTCCTTCCTCGGTGGAGTCTGACGGAACCTGGCAGTCTTCGCTCTCTGTCTCCAACGACGACAAGTCGCTGGTGTGCACCGAACTCACTGTGATGTCGCTCAGCCCCTCCAGGTCCGAGTCCTCCAGGGAGTATTCTGACACAACACACAGTTTCATGTGCAGACAAACAAACAAGAAACACACACACAGCCCTACGCACATACACTACTGCACCTGCAAACAACAGGTGTAAAATAAAAGAATGGATAAATAATAACAATAATTTTGCAGTCAACAACAATAATAACTCTTGCACTGTCAATACACAAAAATGTATCACAAAAATATTTGACAATAAATGCCACTTTTTCACATTACACATTTGACTGCAAACACTTCGATAACTTTATTCCGGTTCATTCCTCTGCGAGCAGTGGCGTGTGGACTGTGCTAACGACGGCGTCCTAGCTCCTGGTCCACCGAGGTTTGTCTCACCGCACACGGGCCCAGCTTGCACACAAAGATCTAGTTAACGCGGCCTAAAAACTCCGCGCGCCGCTCTTTTCCGAGATGCGGGCCACCGCGACAGGGCCGAGGGAGCCGTACCTTCCTTCAGCCGTTCACGAGCTCTCTGGCGGATGTGCTGCTTCTCGCCGGCGCTTTTCGGCGGCTCCGTCTCCTTGCTCCTCCCTGCCGCTCGGCCGCTCTTCTCCTTCGCCTCGTTGCGCTCCTCCCCCTCCTCCTCCTCTGCCTTTACCTCTGCAGCCTCAGCCTCTCTGTCCACCTCCATCTCCCTCTCTCTGTCCACCTCCTCCTCACAGGCCGCCTTGCCGTCTCCTTGCTCCGCCTCTCGCCCCTCCTCCTCCTTCTCCTCCTCCTGCTCCTCCTCCTGCTCCGCCGCTCGCCCCTCCTCCACCTCGTGCGCCGCCTCTCGCCCCTCCTCCTCCTCCTCCTCCTTCATGTGCTCCGCCTCCACCAGGCTCATGTCTGCCTCTCCCTCCTCCTGATTGGGCTCTGCGCTCTGGGTCCTGCTGCCAGCCTCATCCTGGCACTGTGAGGAGGCGGAGTCTGCTGGGTCCACCCCCGTGCTGGGGGCTGAACACACACACAATCACACACACAGAGAGAGAGAGTTGTTGTTGATTATTCTCATTTCACACAGACGGTATTACAGAAGTACAGAATATGCACAAGAAAGAAAGAAATAACCTGTTTAGTTTTAAGGCAGTTTCACTCTGTGCTGAAACTAGTTCTTAGCATGTTGTCCCTGCTGTTACCTGGAGACGGCAGCTGGACTTCCTGGCTTTCCACCAATAGGCTAGGGGCGAGCGGAGGCTCCTCCTCTTCCACGTGGCTCCCGGGAGACAGGAACTGGCGCACGATCCGTTCCACCTGCGGCCGAAAGGTGTGGTGGATCTTGGGGTCCACCACCTGAGCCACGATCCGGTCCACACCCTGCTCCAGCATGCCAGACCTGCCGGACGGTACACAAAACTGGCGTTACCCAATTAGCAGGGCGATGGTAACGAACAAAACCTGAAAGGCCACTTTTCACTGGGGTGCAGGAACGGAGGGGTTCACAGAATTTTTGCTTTGAAGTGCTGCCCGAGTATCACTCCGCTAAGTTCCTGCACGAGTGAAGCGACAGCCAGGTTGGCACGGCTCTGTCCCCAGAGAGAAGGCCGGACCGCGTCAAAATCGGTCTACGCTGATTACAGCGTACCAACGTACCAACACCAAAACTGCATTTCTTTCACACACCAGCTACATTAGTTACAGCTGCAAGGACGTTAAAACGTTTTGTTTTTTTTTAAATCCCTGACATGATCTTTAATCATGTTATCCAAGCACCAGTATGCGCGCCAAAGTGATCACCGGTCGTCCCCAGCCTTGCAGCCCTGCCAGGGTAGGCCCAACACACACAGCACCCCACCCACGGCGGTCTGCCTGTGCGAGGCTCCCGGGGCCCCCCCAAGCACTCGGGTCAGGGCCACTCACTGCAGCACAAGCTGCCTGATGTTGTTCCTCAGCTGGTTCTTGTTCAGCTGGGGGCTCCACGTGTGGTTGGACAGGTGGTTGGACACGAAGTTGTCCACTCGCTGCCTCAGGTGCAGGTACGCGGGCTGGAGAGCGACAAGAGAGGCGTGGGGGAGAGAAATCTGGAGGACTTGCCACACGTGTGTGTGTGTGTGTGTGTGTGTGTGTGTGTGTGTGTGTGTGTGTGTGTACCTTGGTATCCACGTCCGCCAAGCAGTCCCTGCGGAATTGGTCAAACAGTCCCTGCGTCTTCAGGTGATTGACGATCATGGCGACCAGCTGAGGATCGCCGGGGGGTAAAGCCGACATCGCGAACGCCGGAGTCAGAAGACGCAGCTTAGAGAAGGCGTGCTATCATTCAGGCGAGGTGACGAGCGCTTCTCTCCCGCGATGAAAAGGTTTGGATTTCAGTGTGGAGGTGAACGCTCCGGAAGGGGATCACAGGAAGTATAACCCTACCGCTGGTGTCCCCTTTCTGCAACAGCGCCCTCTGCAAAACATACGCCACAAAATGCTTTATATTTATGTAGCTGGCAAACGCCCGCTCAGCCAGCTCGATAACTACTTTTGTTGGAAATTCAGGGATCTATGACTTGTTTTAGCCAACTTTGTGAAAAATTGAAATATTTTGGCAGCGGTGGGATTCGAACCCACGCCCCCGAAGAGACTGGAGCCTTAATCCAGCGCCTTAGACCGCTCGGCCACGCTACCATGAGGACGAGCATATACTGATGTGTTTACATCCCACTACAAAATAAGACTTTGTAAATAATTTGTACTAAGTTGTAATCATTTATAGTGGCGCATGACCAAAGCCTAAACCATCCGCTAAAAATAAGCGCGGTCCCGCCATCTACAGCCCGGAAAAGCTCGGTCGCGCTGGCCACACTGAAGGATTTAGTGCGCACCTACATCTTATTTTACGGTGAAGCGACGTAGAGGAAAGTTTGTCTTCGTGTTGAACATCTTCATTAAACATATTACTGAGGTCTAATGCACCAGAAGAACGTGTGTGCAAACTTGTAGAAGAGAAAAGTTACTTTTGGTGAAAACTCAACATTCCCTCTTCTAATTCTTTTCGGTTAAATCCACTATATAAAAATCACCTTAGTTACTCGTGGTAAGATTTCTTGTGATCATTACTACGGTGAAAAATACTTGAAAGTCAATATCATGAGGAAGTGTATTTAAGAATATAGTGAAGAGATCGGGTAATAATTTGATTTATTTTTTTTAATATTTGGTTTATTTTATATAGCTTTAAAAGTTGCATATACAGAACCAAACAGACATTTTACACGTTTCCCTTCCCATTACTCTAAATTCCTACAGTAAAAATGACTGAAAATCATACCACAGGTACATAAGATGTAGGTACATAAGTCGATTTGAAGAATATATAATATATATGGATTTGATAACAATTTGTGTATTGTATAGGGCTTCAAGTAGTGATATAATTAACCCAATAGACATTTAAGAGGATTTTGCAATCCTATTACTATTACATTTCTACAGTATAAACATTTGAGTCCTATCATCGGTACATAAGAAAATGTACCACTGTGGCAGTGGTAGTGTTGTTCAGGTACTTGACTAGTAACCAGCCATTTGCCAGTTCAAGCCTGACCACTCGAGTCTGCAAGACCAGACAGACCAACCTGTGTTTGCTTATCGCCTGGAGTGGTTACAAGGAAGCCTATGATTCAGTGTCCCAGATTGGACTGGATAAGTGTGGTCGTATGATTACAAGGAAGGTGGCTAGAACAGTGGCAATCACACTACCAGAAGATGATGGAACAGATGCTGTAGGCAACTACAAGAACCTTGGAGTCCCACAGGCAAATGGGACTCATGTACAGGTCACAGTTAGCACCGCCAGCAGTGGAAGTGGCTGATATGGAAAAATCCTACCAATTGCTGGAAAAGGCTGGACTGAAAGACAGCACAGAGGTTTTATCTTATGTACCTGTCGTATGAATTTCAGTCATTTTTACTGTAGGAATTTTGAGTAATGGGAAGGGAAACTCGTGTAAAATGTCTGTTCTGTTCTTTATATGCAACTTTTAAGGCGCTATAAAATAAACAATTTAAATTAAATACACTTCCTTATGTACCCATGATATGACTTTCAGTTCTTTTTACTGTAGGAATTTGGAGTAATGTGATTACAAACCCGTTAAATCTCTTTTTAGTTCTTCATATGTAACTTTATCAGATAAATCACTAAATTCTTGAATGCTTCTCCTTGTACCCATGATGACTCAAGTATTTTTACTGTAGTACTTATCACAGGAACTCTTACCATTAGCAACTAAGAAGGTGATCTTTATAAATATAATGGATTTAACTGAAAAGAATTAGAAGAGGGAATGTTTGAGTTTTCACCAAAAGTAACTTTTCTCTTCTACAAGTTTGCACACACGTTCTTCTGGTGCATTAGACCTCAGTAAGATGTTTAATGAAGATGTACAACACGAAGACAAACTTTCCTCTACGTCGCTTCACCGTAAAATAAGATGTAGGTGCGCACTAAATCCTTCCGTGTGGACAGCGCTACCGAGCTTTTTTGGGCTGTAGATGGCGGGACCGTGGATTAAAAAAAAACATTCGCGTTAGCTAACTAGCCACATGCTAATTCCACCGTATATGTGCAATATCTGCCCAATAATCAGGAAATAAAACAAAACGCACCTCTCATTTTTATTAGAGAAGTCGACTAAAGGAAGTTTTCATCGTTTGCATTTAGTCCGTTTAAAATCACCTCACCTGCGTCTTCCGTCTGGAGCAACACGCTCGACAAGCGCGTACATATTTCAAATGTAACACTAGGCTTAAATGTGTAACATGTTATGTATTCACACTAGTACTACTCTTAAAACACCCCAGTAACGTGGTTCTGTTGAGGACACGTTAAGGTTCACATGGACTAAACTTGAGCATACTTAACGTTATTTAACACAACCCATCCTGGTGTGTTAGCAAACCGTTATTTAGTAAAAGGATGCTGCCTGTAGCCACACGAGTCCTGAAAACACGAGTTGTTGGTTCCAAAGCCAACCTTCATCAACCCTGGCGCGACTGGAGAACAATTCAAACACAAGGGAAGGGGGGGGGGGGGGGGGGGGGTCATCCAATTTCCCCGTTAATTTATATTTATTACCCCACTCCATGGAGTCACCCACAAGTTTTTAATGCGAGCCCATTCCGACCTTATTTGTCAAAAACCAAACGTTATGCTCCCGATTTCGTTTGTGATCAAGCTCTTGTAGAGCTGTAATACATTATGGCCTGTAACTCCCTCACACATACGGCAGGTCTGATTCTCCACCAGGACCAAAGAGCATTAGCCAAAGTGCACCAAACTTTGCTAGATATTTATTAAAAGATATCATGTAAATATGAAAATGAACACTAAAATATGTAATGTAATTGTCCAGAGCATTGTCGGTTTTAACACTAAAAGATCACAGGAAGAAACAAGACACACACACACCCCCCCAAAAAAGGGGGGGGGGGGAAATGTATATAAAAAGGACTGTACAGTGCTGTGAGAAGGATCTTGTGTTTTATAAAGGGCTGCACTCCAGTGCTGTAGTGCACCAGTAGTAAAGAGGGATATGAGCAGGCCAGCCAGCATGTGTGAGGGGGAGGGGCTTCACTGAGCAGGGGAGGGTTTAGGCCGGCAGACAGGGGGCAGTACTCGGCGAGAATTGGTCTTCACCCAGGGGTGCTCCATGACGCTCTTCAGTGGCAGACGCATGACAGGGCTGTGTCTCAACAGCTTGGAGATCAGATCCCGAGCACCGTCCGAGACCACTTTAGGAAACTGCAGATCCACCTGGATTTACACACATTACAATTTTAGCCTTGTTCATTGATCACTAGTAACTGGTGTGGCTACATCCACCACATGTACATAATGATATTCAAATGTGTATGGTCCAGCAGGAGCTACCAATCAGGAAACTCCCCGAGAAGGGGGCAGCCCTCCATGCCTGCCAATCATTACGTGTGAATGAAGCACACAGAAGGGCCAGCCAAGCAACAGGTGTCACTGGAGTGAGGGGCTTTGGATGGGGGACTCAAAGACGACGGACTCCTTCGTTAGTCAAGTCTGGCTGAACTTAGCAAATGAACTCAAGTCCAAACCTCAAGACTAATTCTACACCTCGTCACACCAGTACACTCAGTGTATGGATCTCTAGCTGCACCTATAACGGTGGCAAATTTTTATGTAAATATGTATCCTTTGTAATAATGTACATCGAGACCATATCAAAGTACATTTACAGCATTTAGCAGACATTTTTATCCAAAGAGATATACAATTATGACTGAACAACTTGAGCAACTGAGAGTTCAGGGTCTCGCTCAGGGGCCCAACAGTGGAAACTTGGTGGTGGTGGGGTTTGAACTGGCATCCTTCTGATTACAAGTTGAGGAAAGTAATCGATCATTCGCTAGAGAATAAGTGCCAACACCATCCACACACACCTTGGTGATGCGTTTGTACGTTTCTGAGTGGCTGGCGGTCTCAAAAGGAGGATGTCCAACCAGGCATTCGTAGCACAGTACACCAATGCACCAGAGGTCGACCTTCTCATCGTGAGAGTGGCCCTCGATCATTTCAGGAGGAAGGTAGTCAAGTGTGCCACACATGGTCCGACGCCTACACAGACAGAGTTTGAACAGGACAACTACATTAATGCCCCTAGTACAAGAGTACAAACTTTCACAAACTTTTCAAAAAAGATTAAAAAGGAAGGGAAAAAAAAGCAGCTTAACAGCAATGCTGTGGAACCATTACATGAATGTACAGGGCCAAGTATTATGGGATGCATGTTACCGTAGTGATGGCGCATGGACCGACCAGCCGAAGTCCGCAATCTTGAGCTCTCCTCGGAAACCCAGTAACAGATTCTCTGGCTTAATGTCCCGATGGATCACCTTTTTCTCATGGCAATACTGCAGTGCATCTGCAACCTCCTCCATGTACTGTACGTGTACACACACACACACACACACACACACACACACACACACACACACACACACACACACACACACACACACACACACACACACACACACACACACACACACAATCTACAGCAAAGGTCAACCGCAATAGGCAGGATGAGAAAAATAAGTTTCTCCTGATGCACCGAGAGCTTATGACCGGCGGTGTCGGGAGGTTAAAGGGCAGGGGTGAGGGGGTCGAAGGGGCAGCTCACAGTGGCCGTGCGCTGGTCATTGAAGCGGCCGCAGCGCTGCAGTTCCTTGTACATCTCTCCTCGCGGTGCATACTCCAGGACCAGGAACACTCGCGCAGAGTCGTAGAAGTAGTTATAGAAGCGCAGGATGTTTGGGTGCCTACACACACACATATGGTTAAACCATAAATTTCAAAGAGCTTACTGAAGCAGGGCTTATAAAAGATCAGTAGAGCTGCCCTCCATGGGGCTGTCGGACATTCACTCGAATGCCGACCATATCTAAACCGGCCCCGATCATACGGCGGCCAATCCAATCCGATCCGATCCAAAACCAACTGTGCTCAGTCGAACCGAGATGAAAGTGCAAGGCTGTAATGTCACTCTCACAGGCAGGAAGAGGCCCACACACACCTGAGGTGGGACTGGATTTCTATCTCCCTCCTGAGCTGGTGCTCCACTCCCTCCTTCTCCATCTGGGACTTGAAGAGCACCTTCAACGCCACAATGGCCTTGATCCTCTTCTCCCGTGCGAGGTACACATTCCCAAACTTGCCCTTTCCCAGGGGTCGGCCGATGTCAAAGTCCTTAAGGGAGAACTTCCTGCAGCTGTGAAGAGTGTGTGAGCAGACACCAATGTGGCCTTTCTAATAACTACTTCAAATGTAGTGGGTGGTATGAATTTTTATTTATGGTTAGTTGCCATACAAAAATGATACTGAAATGAATGTTTGCATTTTTAAAACATCCTTGATCAATTACGGAGTGGAGAAAAGAAGAACTCACTTCTGCGTCTTCACTGGGACCCTGCCAGGGCCTGTAATCGAAATGCAATTTATAGCCACTACATTTTCATTTATGACATTTAGCAGACGCTCTTATCCAGAGCAACTTACAAAGTGCTTTTTCCATTTACTCATAAAATACATCCTATCCAGTAGAGTAGGTTAGAGTCCAGTATACCAATGAACTTAAATACTGTAGAAATACAGGGATCAATACTGATGCCAAAACACAAAAGTACAAAACACAATGTCTAAGTCAATAAGTGGAATAAACAAGTACTAGAGTTTGTTAGACAGCATCAGCATAATAAACAAAATCCTAAAATAACTACTAGTTTCAGTTAGACAATATAGGAGCAGGGACAGTGGTCATTTAAATAGACACTAGAGAACAGTGTGCATCAGTCTCATATGGAAATCTCAAAAGTTGGAGTCTACAATCCATCAGCACTGACTGAACAGGCATGAAATCTAGTGCATGGTTACCCATGACGGAGTGCCTCTCTGTCCCAGGGTCCGTCTCTGCTCTGAGGGGTCCTCCCACTGCACCCTATGACAGGGAAGATTAATTAGATCACACCATTCTTAATTAGATTTACATAACATCATTTAGGCTCATCATTTATCCTGCCTAGAGGAACCAAAGCAAGCAGCATTACTCAAATATTCTTGGTACTCGCAATGTTAATGTAGCTAGTCTCTTCACTGGATGGCTGCAAAATTTACACAAACAAATTATATTTAGAATGCAAATGACATGCTTCAAATGTACGGGCCCTCCTTAATGATATTCTCAGGTTAGGTAGGTAGCTAGGATGATTGCTTTGGGGGTTTACACACGGCGAAAGTGTTAGCTGGGGCACATGATTTTACATTTTATTATTTGCTGTAGCTGAATGGGACTTCCCTACTTCAGATCTGTGCGTTTCGATACGATGTTATCACGACTCGCCCTACCCCTGATGTTCGGACAGATTCAGCTAGTGTTTACGTGGTTTTCTATCAGCTTTAATCCGTTTGTACCACATTAATGCAAGAAAAAACTGAGTCAATGAGGTTATCTGAGCGCTACGTTACCTGTGCGAGAAGGCGTTTGGGATCACGGTTCTCTTTGTCCTAAAGCAGCACAAAGTGTCAGTCTTACTTTAATAACATCAGCGTTATTGGAGATAAACGTTGGGAAAGCTAAGCTAACGCAGCTAGCGCCAACCTTAACTGCTAGTTACCTCACGGGCTACATTAAGCCTTATTAACTAGGGAAACAAGACGGTATCTGGGGTTGTGTTACTTTTAAGACGGGTTTTTTTAGATTAACGTCTAAAAACACACATAGTTATCTGCCATATAATAAGTAGCCAAGAATCACAACCGTATTTGTAGCTAATGTTAGCTAGCTCGGCTAGCCAGTCAAATGTAAACGTCTCACACACGCAAGCCAGTTACCGTAAATTATAATGGTTATATTTTCACATGAAATCAGAAGAAAATTACCTGCATGTTTACAACAAGTAGCTAACTAATAAACTAAAACCAAAAAACCCACCAACTAGCTAGCTAATGCATTAAAACCGCGTACGTTTACCCTTGACCCGCTTCCCTTTCTCTCGCTAGTCTTGCTACACCGGCAGCCGCCAACATTTAAACAAGCCAAGACAACTCTGCGATTGGCTGTTTGCTTCTTCTGTGGTACGTTACCAAGCTGCGAGCATCACACCGCCACCTGCCGTATCATTGGCTGTCGTGCGGATGTTAACCCTAACCCTGGTCCAATAAGCAACTGTCGGGTTAACGTGGGTGCCGATTTTCGTATATATTTAGGAAAGGAAACTATATTTCAGCAGCAGGAACAGCAAAAGTACACTATCACTAATGTTGTTGTTTGCCATATTTCTTTTTATTGTATGCTTCTGTGTGCCACTGTGACAAATGCTAAAAAAAAAGCTAAAAAAAACAACCTTAAATCTTTTAATTATGCATAAGAAAATTATGTACAAATCAATAGTTCCAAATCTCTCAGGTAAAAATCTCAGAACAGAATTTTAAATTATTTTTACATTGTGAGATTCTCTGCTCTAGTAGGCACGCAGATATCAAAAGACTGAGCAAGGTATACCAACAGTACTGGATTACGGTTCTGGTTTCTCAACATTTATGACGAGTCCTATGACCAGTTTTTCTCACAGTACTAAAATAGTCAAAAATGATGCAGAGAACCTGACTGACAGTGTGTCCTTTCATATGGCACCTCATTAGAACTTAAATCCCTCTGCAAAACCTTACATTTAATCCATAAAGCCAATGTCTGAGCACTAGACTTTGGGAAGCTCATCATGTGGACCTGCTGTAATAGAGCAGAACGGGTGTGGTGGGATCAGCGTGCTGCTGTCCGTGTCTTAGGGATGGGACATGGCAGGAGAAGGACATTCACACTGGCTTCTTTTTCAGTCCAAGCACAGCAATCATCTGAACCAGCTCACAAAGTGTAGGAATCACGCTGGGGGAGAGAGAGGGAGAGAGAGAGAGAGGGAGAGTACCATTTCATTATATTTTACCACTACTGCACACACAGAGCACCCATGTGAATTTAACTGTCTGATGATTTGATATTTTTACTGTCTAAGAAACAGCATTTACAGTGCATAATGTGGTATACAAAATAATTCAATATGCATATTTAGCACGACCTTCTGCTACCACAAGTACTTAATTCACTTGTGAGCAGTGCAAAAGTAGTCAATGAAAATGAAAAAAAAATTCAATGCAATTAAATTCAGAATCATAATTATTTTAGTACGTCACAACCCCCCCCCCAAAAAAAATCAAAGAAACAATTATTTAAATAATTATCATTTAAAATATAATTTATAACTTATAATGTCAAATAGAGAAACACAGTGGCAGCATTAATTAAGCACGTATTTAGCTACCTAGTTGTGAATTATGTACAGTGGTTGGCATGCTGAAGCATGTTTTATCAGGTCGGTATAGGTGCTGTATTAATGAGGTGCTTGGCTCTTTACCATGTTAATTTGATAATAAGTGTGTATTGGTTAAAGTCCTTGTCTAACAGTCACAATAATAGAGCAATTAGGTTTGTGCATGAGGGGCAGTGTTTTCGAGTGAGAGACAGCGTAGGGTATGAGATTGGGGTGAGATTGGTGTGAGATTGTAAACTGCTAGTGGACGTAGGTGAAAACTACAGGTACGGTGTATTGCGTTAACTACGCTGAGGCCGGACATGGTGTTGTACTCTGAAAGTAAACAGAGAGATAATTTTACAGAGTTAACAATTCCATTTGAAGAGGTAGTGGAAAAGCTTTTGAAAGGAAAAAGCAGTACAGTTGCACAGTTGGGTGTTAGTCCAGTTTGGTTTTAGAGGCCATAAACTGAAGGTGAAGATGTGATGGGAGTTATCAGAAGAAGCTGAATGGTCTAGTGAGTAGCTGTGGCTGAGGAGAGCACAGAAAAGCTGGGGAAATGTAGCATGAAGGTGGAATGACTGATGTATTTTAGGTTTTTTTTAGGTACATGCAGAACTGGGCCAGTGAGTGGGTTGTGTTGTGTCATTGTGTAATATGGTAGTTCCAGATGGTATCATTGGCACTGGGCATGCATTAATGGTGTCAGTGAGTCTGGGTGTGGCCTTAGTCACCAGGGAGGCCAGTGTGAGGTTTGGTAAGTGAGCTTAAAAGTGATCTTGGAGGGGTGTGGGGCTGGGACACCAGACCTCACTGTTGAGATTTCTGGAGGTGTCTTGGGCTTATTTACCTCCTCTTTGGACAGCCCAAAGAAAAGCTTCAGATAAATGTTTTCACCGTCTCCTTTATGGTGGTATTGGTAAGCTTAATACTCAACTCAGTACCTCAGCTATGGTCAACCCAATGTAATAGGAGCAGCACTGACCTGCAGGGGCCGAACACGAGCCAGTAGGTCCAACACTCCCACTGCTGGAAAACGAAGAAGGAGAGACTGACCGATGCACTGCAGTGAGATGCCACAGCTGGGTGGTCAAGAGGAGCAACCAAACATATTGTAGCCTTACAGGACTTGAGGACATTAGGGATCTTAATGCACCATGTAATACGTGGTATTGTATAGAATGTTTTACATATACCTTTTTGATCAAATGAGTGTCAATATACCAGCCTGTCCATACAGTGGAGGAATTATGTGGGGCATAATATGGTGGCGTGAGTGTCATACTGGCTAAACAAAGGAGCATGTAACCTAAACATTATACCTTTGGATAGATATGACGACACATTCAGTGAAAAAGCAGGTGTTCTTATCTGATGAAGAGAAGGTTTTGTGTGTGCAAGCAGTAAGGATACACAGCAGGCTTTGGTTACTGTTGAACATGGACACTCCAGAGAAGAATCCAACCAGCTCAACAAGAAACAGACATACGGTGACAGAGAGACCAATAACAAGCCTGAGAGAGAGAGAGAGAGAGAGAGAGAGAGAGAGAGAGAGAGAGAGAGAGAGAGAGAGAGAGAGAGAGATGAGTTCCTTCACCCCTCCTAACACCAGCAAGTCGAGTAAGACGTGCGTTTGTACCGCGTGTCCTCGGTCCTGTGTTGTTCTTCCGTGAAGTCCAGCGGCAAGCTTGCTCTAACGTTGTTCTCCTGTAACGCACAGCAGAACCGTCTGAGGAACAAAGCTGAACCGTGACCACAAATGCAACTCGACATATTCACGCCGCCGTAAATAAGCAGGGAGACGTTATACCCGCGACCAGAAGATGGTGACGACAATAACGAGGTGCGCAGCGAGAGCCAGAAACCGAGCCGGCACGAGGCTGCTCATCACCGACATCGCGTGAAGTCCGAGGCTAGTGTGAACTAGCCAGCTACTTACTCCAGTTTTTTTTAAATAAACGTAGGCCACGTTTAAGTATCTTTCGAAGACAGAAAGCTTCCCATTGGTAACTAACTGGGAATGTCCAAAACCAGCGTTACCACAGTAACGGTTTCTTCGGCGTCGTTTTGGAGGGCGAAGAGCGTCCGTGCCGCTCACGCACCGCCGCCCTCTGGAATGGAGAACAGCTTCGGGACACAGCAGACACGCTGCTAGACTCTTATTCTATAAAGATTCTAGGATTATGAAGAATTGTTCTCCGTCATCCTCTTGGAAAATCATCTCACGTCAGTGTTTTTCGGACAGTTGCAGTTACACGTGGTTTCGGTTTTCAATTCTGGAAAATTTACAAGAATCAAAGACAAGTAAATAAATAATCAGTGTAATGGTGGGGGCATTAGTGTCACATCCTCACTAGTTATGGCCTGCCCATCAGGAAGCTATAGATCCACCTACCCAACTTCAGTTTTATAGCAGGGACGGTGCCTGAGTTAGTGTGTGAGATGGATAGGTGTGGACTACATAAGAGTCAGACCTACATCCACATACAGTAGGGGCTCCAGGGGATGATGTCTCTTCTAATCCGAAGTTCCCCCAGGAGAGACAGGCAGGGGTCGGGATACCCACAATTCCCAGGCTGAGGGCCATGCAGTTGGAGTTTATCCTGGTAGACAAGAGGGTTCCCTCAGTGAGGCTACAATTCTCAGAGAGGAAAACTCTTGACAGTGTGAGTGTGTGTATGCATCAAATAGCAGTTCAGTGCTTTCTGTCTCCTTGAAGAAGGTGAGGCATGTGCTTGAGAGAGTGCCTCCTACTGAGTCCTGGGGGACTTCAGTACCTGTGTGAGGAGCAATGGAGATACCTGGACAAGAGTCTATGATAGGAACAATGGACATACCTGGAGGAGAGTCTATGTTAGGGACCATGGAAATACCTGGACGAGAATCTATGTTAGGAACAATGGACATACCTGGAGGACAATCTATGTTAGGAACAATGGACATACCTGGAAGAGAGTCTATGTTAATCTATGTCACCTCCAACAATACTTCTGCCAAGGGCCATGTATAGGTGGGACACTGAGTCAGAATGGACCATGTTCAAATCATCAATCACAGAGGCAGTGACACAAAGCTGTCTGGAACACTGCAGCAAACCTACAACCTGACAGACGCTAGTCGTGACAAACCTAGAACACAGTGGGAATTCCATATTTGCTTAAATGTCTTTCTGTACCAGTTAAGGAGTTCTAAATAATGCCAAGTTAGTAAAATATATCTTGTTGCATTCATTTCATTGTGAATGTGTGATATTCCCAATAGCAATAATAGCATTGTCGGTGTTTGTATGGTGGGGTGTGTTAAAAACTTAATTTAAGCAACATGAGGAAGGAGAGCAAATAGGCAAAAATGATTTCATTGCTTTTCAAAGATGTTGGAAACAGACATAATTCCTTTTCCCTGAGGGAACACGTGACTCACAAAGAGCATCGATTTATGAAGGATGCTGCAATGAAAACATTTCTGAGTCACAGATTTTTAATCCATGATTTAATAATAATGTAAAGTACTGACAGTGAGTCCTTCAAATCCTGCAGAAGAGGGGACAGGTGACCATACTGCACACACAGGTTTTCAGGTCTCTGGCCATCAACACCTGTACATGACAGTAGTGGGCATGATCTCCAGCAATGATGAGAAATCTTACAGAAGTGCAGTCCGTATCCTTGTGTATTGGTGTAAAAGCCATGACCTACAATTAATTGTACCCAAAACCAAGCAATTTGCACTAGGTTTCCACAGGAGACAGTGACCCCCTTCCTTTGGTAACCGATAAACAGGAAATTCAACATATATAACACACTCGTACATTTCTATTGGTTTTATCTGCCATGTATCCATAGAGGTTGCTCTTTCTGGTTGTCTGAGACTGGTGACTCTGTACAGCTCAGCATCAGGGCAGAAGAAAGGTCTGGTAGGTGGAAAGTTCACCGTGTATTTCAGAAGAGTAGCGCTCTCCATCTGAATATATCCTACCTTTTGTATTGGGTGAACACATTCAAATTGGAGTATTTTTGAGATACTGTTTAAAAGTTACATTCCTGTCCTAAGGACCCACTTGCAGCTTGTGTTAACAGACGTTCATTTCCGGATTGTATCTGGACAGACTCTGGCCGTACTCCCTAAAACGCATCCCCAGTGTGATGAGATCTCATTTAAATGTAAACAGAACCCCAATTCTGTTTTACTTCCTAATCTACCAAAACATTCCCCAGATAGAAAGCAGATACGGGTCCGCTCCTTAAGGTTAGCACCCCTGGCTGTACACAGGGGCACCATGCTAGGGGCCTGGATTAGGATGACTAATGGCCTGACAGACAGGGGCCATAAAAAACATTACTAAAACATTAAGTGAATTATTAGAAAATTTGGTGATATTTTTGTCCATTTGGGCCAAAGCGCCCTGATGGTACCCCTGGCCATATGCCACTGCTGGTCCACCCTCAGACAACCTAGATTATCAACCTAGCTTTTATACTACTGTACTAGCTTTTATTTAAAAAAAAGTCCTGAATATTACAGAACATGAAAAACTGTTATTAACTGTAAAATCTTTGTTTATGATTATAAAATGAGAACGCTAAAGACTCTTTCATTAATACAGCTGAAGTAATGGCACTCATGTTATAACCACCAGATCACACACACGCCAGATTCCATTGTTTTATTCTAGCATCTGAGTCATTTAAAAACCAGCATGTACTGCGCACAACTTTATGCTTGTAAACATTTTGGCTGAAGGCTCATTTTAGGTGTTAAGTCTAGCTGTCTAGCCACTATACAAGGTTAATTGTAATCCTGGTGTGGGATTAGTCTTCAGATGGTAAAATGGCCCACACTGTTCCAGATCCAAGTCTACAGTAAACTACTTGGTGTTGTTTCTGTATATGTCATCATTTGTGCACTAGAGCGCTGAGCGTCTGTGTCAGACGGCGTGTGCGTCAGTCCTGGTTTGAGGTCACGGTGCACTGTGTAAACAACACACTACACTTGGGCAGCAGGGTGGCCAGCGATCGCCTGAGGTTCGGCACGGGGTCGTTGTCGCTCCTTTCCTCTCTCTCGCCTTCTTCTCTCTCTTCTCCTCCGTCTTGCCCCTCCTCCGCGCCCCCCTCCAACTCGCCTCCGCGCTCCGTCTCAAACTCCACCTGCCAGAACTCCAGCTGGCGCAGCTCCTTCAGCGAGCGGCAGCTGCGCAGGACCATCATCTCCGTCAGCCTGCAGCCGCGCAGACGCAGCCAGCGCAGGTCAGGCAGACGGCTGAGGCAGAGCATGCCGGGGCTCACCTCCCGCCCCCCGAGCCCCAGGCCCTCCAGCCCAGCCCAGCCCTCACCCAGACCCAGCGCCGCCATCTGCTGCCGGCTCCACGTGTCCATCTCCAGGTGCTTGAGGTGGGAGAGGGACCTCAGGCCGGGGGGGGCGCAGCCCCTCAGACCCGCTGCCGTCACCCGGATCAGGTCGCGAAGCTCCAGCCGGGTCAGCTGCCCCCAGGAGCTCAGGCTTTGCAGGTGCTGGTTGGTGAACGATGGCACATTGTCTAAAATCAGAGTTTTTATGCCGATGCCGGGGGAGGAGGGAGTTAGCTGTTTGTTTCCTGCACTTTTTGGATTGGCTGCAGTTGCCTGGTGGCAGGCCGGCTCAGACGCTCCAGAGGGACTCTGAGTAAAGAACCCAGGCGGGAGTTCACAACCATGCAGTTCCAGGACCTGTAAGGTAGGGGGCATTAGAGAGCAGCTTCGCAAGCCGCGCAGGTCCGTGTGCAGCAGAGAGAGTCGGCTCAGGCGGGGGCATTTGGAGGTCAGAGCCTGCAGCCAAGGCTCAGACAGGAAAGCACCACCACGTGCAGACAGCAGCAAACCACGCAGACGCAGGGAACGCAGACCATGGCCCAGGTACTGGCGCAATAACACCCACAGTATACGGGTTGTCACCTTAAACACAATCACACAATCAATCAGACCCGCAACCACAACAGTCACCTGGGCTGCATTTAACAGATGCTTTGCCATGTAAACATTAGTTCTCACTTTACATAGTGACATAAAGTAACTAGATACCCTACCGACATCTCACTAAAGAATTAGTGAGCAGGTATATCAACATCATTATACTGACTGCTGTGGATAATTTCAAACTGCCGAAAGGCCAACCATTGGAACACACTGGGGCACACACACCACCCTTACAAAAGAGTGTTCGTGTGGTTTCAGGAAAACCGGCCAGATTTTCATATACTGCACATTCATACAGGATACACTTGATGGGGTTTGTCAACAACAGATATACAGCAGGACTTGTCACAAATCAGAAGAGAGCAAGACAATACAGCTTTTAGAAAGGGGAACAACTGAGACAGTGTGAGATATTAAAATGGTTTAGCTAAATAAGAACATTACTCATTCACAAACAGCACAAATATGACAGCATCAACATGCTACAAATGTGTGGCCTTACCCCAAATTAATACATAAATACGATACAAATACTTGGTCTTACCCCTTATAAATAGCTAAATACGATACAAATACTTGGTCTTACCCCTTATAAATACATAAATACAATACAAACACATGGTCTTACCCCTTTCCATGTTGAAAGGTCTACAGTGCGCCAGAGTCTCTGGTCTTTAACCAAACGCCTCCAGCGCCTGCATACCCTACACATGGATATAACGAAAGTAAGTTACCCTGGGTCATCGCTATCGTTAACCCTACTGATCATATATCTAGCTACTTCTGAAATGTGGTCAGTAATCTGGTCCTTCCGGAGCAGAAATGCTGGCTTTCACTTCTTTTCACGGAGGTGGTCATAAAGCTAGAGCTCAGATGGGAGAGTACGGACAGAAGCAGACAACCTACGCTTCACCAAACATCAGAGCAGAAAACAACATTTCACACAAGCGTTACAAATACAGTCTTCCATCATATAACAAGAAGACAACTTCGTCAATAAAAGTGTTTGGGATTTAAAGCGTCGTAAAGGTCCTGGAGGTCTTTGTGTACCTGCCGTTGCGAACTAGTTCTCGGATGTTTAAGTAAGATAAAATATCAATTAAAATGTTTTCTGGGAAACAGTCCAGAGTGCAAGTCTTCATCTCCGCCATCTCTGTAAACAATGTAGAATAAACCGGAACCACGGTGGAGAAACCTGAGAACATTTAACATAAAAAAAGAAAACGATCAGCGACATTTATTAGTACGACAGAAATGTATAATTCCGCAGTGGTTATCAACGCTAGCTAGAGTGAGTTTGAGAAAAGAGACTTTATTATTATTTTTAACTCGACTACCACACGCGCAGTTTGATTACGCAGGCGTTTACGTAAATAGGCGATCTCCAAATCATGTCTTACCGGAAGTTCTTCACGCATATAAAGTGAAGATCAGTGGTTTTTTTATTTTCGTAAATGTACGATCTACACATCATGTCTCAGAGGAAGTTTCTCGTGACTATGACATTAAGATCGTCTGTTGCTCAACCGCGATTCTGCACCTTGCGTTTCTTTCTGCTGTGTTGGTGCGCGACACTGCTGAAGACCGCAGCTCTATCTAACATTCAGCCCTTTAATGTCCTAAAACAATGGCTG
This sequence comes from Electrophorus electricus, assembly GCF_041902795.1. Lineage (NCBI taxonomy): Eukaryota > Metazoa > Chordata > Actinopteri > Gymnotiformes > Gymnotidae > Electrophorus > Electrophorus electricus. The sequence continues at coordinate 9,335,376 of NC_137499.1, read as the reverse complement.
GTATTAAAGGTGAGGAAGACGATATTTATTAGCTGTGTCCATGCGTTGTCTGTTATGTCAAGCGCACGGCTGCGTTGTTGATTTAGGTGAGAGACTGCAGGCTTTTGCCTGCTAGTTTCCTAACGGTTAGCTAATGTTGCTAGCTAGGTTAGCTACCCAGACAGGCCAACTCGCAGCTGGTAAAATCTTTTTTCAGTTCATTTGTGGGTACTGGAAACGAACCCCATTAGTTAACTAACGCATTAACTGACTAAAATGATATCATACGCGGCATTTTATTATTCAGCCTACGGTCCGACTAGGCGACACGGAGGAGTGATAACGACAGTGATGAGTTTAACGTTACTAACGTTACTCGTTTGTTATTAGCTGGCTTTACATGGCCCAGCTAGTGTTGATCATATGATCTGTTGTGATATGGTTGATCGTATGAATGCTCCCGAGACCCCATATGTCCCCCAGTGCTGAGGATGCTGCTTTAACCCAGGAAGTGGCGGTAATTAGCCAATGAGCCAAATCCGTCATGTCAGATTACAGAAAACGCTTGCCTGAAATCACCAGGAACAGGTCATTATGCTTAACTGGATCTAAACTTGGATCCCAAAAAAGACAAGTCAAAGCAAGCCAACACTGCAGCCAGCATCCCCTGTGGAAGCAGGGCTATTGGTTTGTGTTCCCCACCTAGGGAGATGCAGCATACTAATCTGGTTACTGTTCATTTACAGCCCTTATCAGTCTTTCATTTGGTGGAGCCATTGGCCTCATGTTTCTGATGCTTGGCTGTGCCCTGCCTGTCTACAAGTGAGTAATGTAGGATCGAATTTTTGTCATGCCATGTGAGTGTCATATTTTTTTAAAAGATATTTACCTCAAATCTGAAATCATTACTGTAGTTAATGTAAAAGTTAGTTAATGATAGTAAACTCTGTTGTTTATTGTTGTGTTTGTGGGTGATTGTGTCTGTCTTTCTCTCTCTCTCTCTAGTGAATACTGGCCTCTCTTTCTGCTCTTTTTCTACATCCTGTCTCCTATCCCTTACTGCGTCTCTCGACGGGTGGTGGACGACACTGACTCGACTAGTAATGCCTGCAAAGAGCTGGCCATTTTCCTCACCACTGGGATCGTGGTGTCAGCCTTTGGGCTCCCTGTCATATTTGCACGTGCTGATGTGGTAAATGCTGCTTCCTGTATTTCGTGAACGTGTCCTTACCTCACACGAACCTGGATGTGGGTGTCTACCTGTGTGTCCTTTTCCCTCTCCTTGCGGCACTGGGCACCTCTGTGACACTAGATTTGGATATAGCTAACGGCAAACTACCTACAAGTCACCTAACCTACGAACACAGTTATTACTGACGGTAATGTGACGAACATAGCAAGCTCTCACGTGATGTTAAAGTGAATTAAAAGTAATTCCATTCGGGGAGTGTAAATGTCAGGCACCAATAAAACCACTTGTGACAGTTAGCTAATGACGACATGGCAGACAGGCCCGCTGAGCCGACCTCCGCGCAGCCGCCGTCCTCGCGCTGCGCCGCGAGTGTTCCGCCTTGTAGAGCCAAGGTCCGACCCCAGCCCGATCCGCCTTGCTCAGATACTCAAACAGGACCAACAGCCCTGACGTCGGGACAGCTGAGCTGGGCGGATCCGCGGGGCTCCAGGTGCGCGTGTCCCCGGTAAACCGTCGGCGCTAGAAACGCTTCTGAAGTTCCCGACCGCACGGCCCGGCACATTTGTTACTTGGGATCTCATTTTAACCAGGGCTAGTCTTTTAACCAAGCTCTCTGAGCTTGCACCAAACAAGCTGGCGGATTTGTCGATTGCTCTCTGACACGGAACATATGGTAACGATTCCTCTGCCTTTTGTCCTTCCAGTTTTCTCCCATGTGGTAACAGATGGAAAGTGTGCTCAGTGCCATTTGTTGACTGAATAATTCATGTTTGTGTGTCCAGATCCAGTGGGGGGCATGTGCTCTCGTTCTGACGGGAAACATCGTTATCTTCGGCACTATCCTGGGCTTCTTCCTCGTCTTTGGCTCCAACGACGACTTCAGCTGGCAGCAGTGGTAAAACGGATCTGCGGAGAGATGGCTGTTTTTATTACATACTGTACATTCTGATTATGACTCTTGTTGTTGTTATTGTTTTTATTACATTTTATTATTTATAGTGACTGCCCATTTATATTGACAAGAAATCAGTGCAATAATTTCTTGCTGGGATCAGTCTGACCTCAGAACGTTGTCCTGTTTTTATTTATTTGTTCATTTGTTTATTGGTTTGGCGGCTTGTGCATGTGCTTTCCCACGGCTACTCGCAGCTCATCAGCAGCGTAGCATCCGCTGTCATCAGGAAACTCTTCAGAAGTGAGCCTTCCCTCCGGCAGCTCACGTCCTGAAAGATTCCTGTTGAAACATTACTCCACTAGCACCCAAAGAGCAGGAGAAGGAGGCGCGGGAGGGCCGTGTCTCTGACCCCGCGCGCCCCGAGCCCACTGGCCCTGCAGCCTCTGTAACGTTAGCTTTGGCCAGACGCTAGAGTGAACGGCCTCTTTTTAAAGGATAATGTATGATGCAATGTTTGCTGTCTTCTTGGCTATGGGTATAGTGCTGTCGCATTGAACTCGAATGTACTCTGGGCTGCCACCTTCACACCACAAAGTGACTGCAATGCTTTTCCATGGCACAGGCAGCTCTACTGGCCGCGTGTCCTGCCGCCAGTGCTGAGCTTTGAACAGGGCCTCGGGAAATTCCCTTAATCCCCGCTGATGTAGTGCAACCTTGAAACGTAAGTGTTATGGGTTTAGTGGTGACGTGTTTGTACCACCGTGCTCTCCACCTAGTGTGGATGGGAGACCACGTCCCTCCCTAAAGGTCTCCTGCTGTAGTTTAATGTCATTGTCCTGAACTGAAGGTGAAATGTCACAATCTCAGTTTTACACTGTATAAGCAGAAGCACTGACAATATGGTTACATTGTTTTGTATGTTATTCATTTTAATGTTTTTATTCGTTCCTACCTTAGTTATTTACCTGGAGTGTAGCATTTGTGTAGTGTACAACAGGATCGATTGTACATGGATAAATTATTTAATATATTTATCATACAGTTGTAAAAAGACAGACCATGTGCAAGCAAGTCAAGCACGATATCCCAGTGCCAGATTTCTAATATCCAGCTAACACAAAACAGTGAATTAACGTTCACGTACAGCTAGGCTACAGTTGTAATTCTCCTTGACTTGTATGTTGTATGATTGCATAATGCTAGCCCCTACTTGTCTTGGTTTTGATAGAGGTAGCATTGGTTAGTTGAGTGGAAGTGTATTGAAAGGGTCAGGCCAGGCAGAGAAGGAATCCGGAAGCGATTCAAAAGGTGTCTGAGAAGAGCGGAGTGTTTCAGAGTCGTTTGAACGGAATCGGGATTGTCGAGAGTCGGCCGTTCGAATCAAATCAAGTTCCAAAGGGCCACAGAAGTGTTGTTCTTTAACTAGAAGCTGTGTGACAGTATGTAATCTGGTTCTTTCTTTCTACTGTTTTTTGCTCTCTCTCTCTCCCTCTCTCTCTCTCTTTCTTTCTTTCCATTTTTAATAAATACAATTTTTGAACGAATCCTGGACTTGTGTTGTACTGGACTTTGTGTGTATCAGATTCCTGTTGAGTGACAGAGCTTGTTGTGGATTTAGGAGTGTGTCCTCTACCATTGTTGCCTGCGGGGGTGTGTGGGGGTCTCTGGTTTCGACATAAACATGTTCTAAATAACCTGGGCTGGTTTCCCAAAAGTACTGTAAACCAAAGATTATCTTTAATCTCTCTCTCTCTCTCTCTCTCATAAAGTGAACTTGGCAAATGGATAAGACTGATAAGACTATTGCTTTCCAACTCAACTGCGGTTTAGTATGCAATGTTTATTGCTGTGCAAATCTATTTGTATCTTCAGTTTTATTCAACTTGCTGTCAGGCAAATACACGTATACTTAATCTCGTGCATGAATTAGTGGAGCAGCTTTATTGCTTTAGCGCTCTGTGCCAAGCACTCGGCACACATCCACCTGCGGCTACTTGGCTTCTCCGTGGATAATGAAACCTGTCTAAAGAGGTCTAAAGAACTTTTCCTTCAGTAGTCTTTCAAACAGAAACACTAAAAATAAACCTTACATACAAGCCTTTTAAATCTTTTAATGATGTGATGCTATCTGTTTGCAAATCTGGCAAGAAAGTTGGTGAGAATGAAAACTTTTTTTGTTTGTTTGAACTGACCGTCGGGTCAAAATGTCATCGAGATTGGGCCTATCTACAGTGGTAGCTCAGTGGTTACGGAACTTGACTTGTAGTTGGAAGGTTGCTGGTTAAAGCCCCACCACTGCTAAATTGCCACTGTTGGGCCCCTGAGCAAGGCCCTTAACCCTCAATTGCTCAAGTTGTACTCAGTCAATTGTAAGTCGCTTTGGATAAAAGCATCAGCTAAATGCTGTAAATGTAAATAAATCTGTGTGTCTAGTAGCGCATGATCTGTAGGCTCTGGTTTCTAGACATTCCTGTATGGGGGAGGAATAAATGGAGCAGCTGCTTGTTATGACGTGCCCTACTGGAATCTTCTTGCTATAATCAGATTATACATTTGCACAAACCTTCTAGAATATGCATAGTTAAAGGATAACGAGTGGTTGAGTGGAGCAAGCAGGCCCTGGCTATTGCTGGGCGGACACCAGGCAGTAATATCAGCAATGATTAAACAGACACGGGGATGCAGGGGTGTGTGTTTGACAGCCCGAGGCCAGCAGGAAATATGCAGCCCAGACCACGGCAAAAGTAGATTACCTGAGTGAAAGACAGAGAAGAGTGTGGGGCAAAAGAAGAGAAAGAGGAGTACGATCTCGGTAATGAGGAGGTTTTTCAGGGCACACAGAGATGAGGACTTCAGCCAGATCCAGTACCTCACAGCCAAGTGTAATCGCCTGGTGCACGAGAACGGTAAGCAGGGCCTATTCCTGCACGTCTGACGGCTCAAACACCACACCACCGTTACCACACCAGACCACTATTACCAAACACTTTAACACCAGATCACCATTACTAAATACTTTCACACCAGACCACGATTAGCGTTTTTCCATTACACAATTTTAATACAATGAACGTATGGTGCCATTGACATTGAATTTATATTTTATGCTGTTTATTTGTATACATTAGAACTGAAACGAGATTTTTAACATATTCCAGATTGGTAATGTTAAAGACGAAAATGAGTGGTGTTTGGTAAGAGATTGGAACAAGATTAAGAAATACACATAACCACAGCTCATAGATCGCCATAAAACTCAAGATAATGTTACTGTTTGTCCTCAGTAGTCTGTTCCGGTCGAGGTTATTTTACGCCTGTGTTGAGAGAGGAAAGTAAAAAAACAAAACGAAACTATGAATAAATATGTGACTAAGATTGTCACTCAGGAAGGTTAAACTTGTTTCTGGTTGCTGTGGCCTGAGGGTTGGAGCACACGTTTACCGTCTGCAGGACCAGGGGTCGAGTGGACCCGACGCTAATGAGCCCCCATGCTGTGAGGAGATGGTGCAAGTCCCAGTGTGAATCAATCGTACGGGCCATGGGTGTGACCCTGGATGAAGGTGTGACCCTGGTGTGATGAGTGGGGATAGTGTGATGGAGACCTCCCCCTGTCTGGAAGACATGTCTGTGGGCCCTGGGTGCGGTTGATGTTCTCTGCCTTCGCTATGACATACGATGCTCTCAGGACTCAGTTTGTAACCCACACACTTCAAATATCAGTATAGTTTTGCACATTTGAGCCACTTTTGGTGCGCCACACACATCACTCTTGGATAAAGGTTAAAGATAAAAGGTTTGGACATGCCTGGTTTGGAAAAACAACCTACTCTCTGCTGGTTAGCGTTGTCCTTAGTGGTAATAAATCTGGATTTTAATGGATGTGTTGTCATAGAGGGTTAAATAAGATGCTCTCAAGCCTGTTTGTGTCCTTTCTGGAAGGTGGAAAGGTGGAAGGTCATAAGGTTGCACGTTTAACAAGGGTACACAGCTGAGAAAACACAGCTCACCTGGAATGAATTACACATCTTTACCGCTGAGTGTGTGTCTGTGTACATCTTTACTACAGTGTGTGTTTATGTTGTGTGTGTGTGTGTATGTTGTACATCTTTACCACTGTGTGTTTGTTTATGGTGTGTGTGTGTGTATGTTGTACATCTTTACCACTGTGTGTTTGTTTATGTGTGTCTGTATATTTTTCCCACTGTGTGTTTGTCTGTGTAGTGTATGTGTACATCTTTACTACAGTGTGTGTGTGTGTGTGTACATCTTTACTACTGTGTATGTGTATGTGTACATCTTTACCTCTGTGTGTGTGTGTGTGTGTGTGTATGCATCTTTACCACTGTATGTGTGTGTGTGTGTGTGTGTACATCTTTACCTCTGTGTGTGTGTGTGTGTGTGTGTGTGTACATCTTTACCTCTGTGTGTGTGTGTGTTCATCTTTACTACTGTGTATGTGTATGTGTACATCTTTACCTGTGTGTGTGTGTGTGTGTGTGTGTGTTCATCTTTACTACTGTGTGTGTGTGTTCATCTTTACTACTGTGTGTATGTGTATGTGTACATCTTTACCTGTGTGTGTGTGTGTTCATCTTTACTACTGTGTGTGTGTGTGTGTTCATCTTTACTACTGTGTATGTGTATCTGTACATCTTTACCTGTGTGTGTGTGTGTGTGTTCATCTTTACTACTGTGTGTGTGTGTGTGTGTGTGTTCATCTTTACCTCTGTGTGTGTGTGTGTGTGTGTGTGTGTTCATCTTTACTACTGTGTGTGTGTGTGTGTGTGTTCATCTTTACTACTGTGTGTATGTGTATGTGTACATCTTTACCTGTGTGTGTGTGTGTTCATCTTTACTACTGTGTGTGTGTGTGTGTGTTCATCTTTACTACTGTGTATGTGTATCTGTACATCTTTACCTGTGTGTGTGTGTGTGTGTGTTCATCTTTACTACTGTGTGTGTGTGTGTGTGTGTTCATCTTTACCTCTGTGTGTGTGTGTGTGTGTGTGTGTGTGTGTTCATCTTTACTACTGTGTGTGTGTGTGTGTGTTCATCTTTACCTGTGTGTGTGTGTGTTCATCTTTACCTCTGTGTAAATCTATTTGGAAACGTACGTTTTATTCAACTTGCTGTTGTGCAAATACAAGTGTGCTTCCGTTTTGCTCTTTTCTGTATGCAGTAATTTTTGTGTTTCTTTAAGTTACACCATTCTTGTTTAGTTTAAGAAATCTACACACACTTAACTCATGTTTTGTTTTATCCTGTGTGTGTGTGTGTGTGTGTAGCAGCTCTGGAGAGAGAGTGTGTGGTCTCCAGAGAGAGGCAGCGAACTCTGCAGGCTGAGCTGGAGTCCTGCTCCCTGCAGCTCTGTCAGAAGGAACACACATGTCAGGACCTGCATCTCAAACACGAGCAGCTGCTTGATGCCCTCGCGCACCAGCGGGTACCTACCCTCCCTGCTCCATGCTTTCTGGGCCACTGGCTTTGGGGTGTCACTCTATTTCTTTACAACCTTATTGGAGTTATTTGTGTTCACTGTTAATTTAATTGGTATACTTGTTATTTACTGTGTTCCATTGTATCTTCTGAAATTAAAGTATTATAGTGTATCTGCACAATAACTACACAAACCCAGACAGAAGTGTAACTACACAAACCCAAACAGAAGAGTAACTACACAAACCCAGACAGAAGAGTAACTACACAAACCCAGACAGAAGTGTAACTACACAAACCCAGACAGAAGAGTAACTACACAAACCCAAACAGAAGAGTAACTACACAAACCCAGACAGAAGAGTAACTACACAAACCCAGACAGAAGAGTAACTACACAAACCCAAACAGAAGAGTAACTACACAAACCCAGACAGAAGAGTAACTACACAAACCCAGACAGAAGTGTAACTACACAAACCCAGACAGAAGAGTAACTACACAAACCCAGACAGAAGTGTAACTACACAAACCCAGACAGAAGAGTAACTACACAAACCCAAACAGAAGAGTAACTACACAAACCCAGACAGAAGTGTAACTACACAAACCCAGACAGAAGAGTGGCTACACACCTTACCATGAGCTACCCCCCTGACCGGATTCGTGATCGACATGTGGGTCCCGCGGGGTTTGGTGATTTACACATGGGGTTTGGTGATTTACACATGGGTCCCGCGGGGTTTAGTGATCGACCTGTACATCCTGCTTGGCATGTGCTTGTGATGTGCTTAGTCCTGTTCTGCAGTAAGGTATAGGCAGTAAATGTTACTGGGTTTGGGCCATACAGAAGTGTGGGCTGCGCTTCTTAAAGAGGCTTAAAGAGCTGAACTGAATATGCGTGCATGTTATGGCATGAACATAGGCCTAGTCTGGGCTGCTTTGTGCAGAGTGGTATACTGAAGTGCCGAAAACAGTTAAAAGCTACAGTGTGTATTTTGGTTGCAATATGTGTGTATATGAGTATGCGTATGTGTGTATGTGTTTTTTGGGTGTTGAATGTGCTTTTGTGCCATTTGTTAAGTTTACGGTGGGCTGGTTAATGAGTGTGTGTTGTGCTGATGAGTGAGAATATTTTTACTTGTTATTCGTATGTGAATATTTGCTGAGTGTGTGTGTGTGTTCTGTAGGGGTTGGTACAGTTCCTACAGCAGCGGCTTGTCTTCCTGACCGAGGAGAGCTCCACGGAGGTGTCTCTGTTGACGTTCCAGCTGGAGCAGGTTAGCTCTGACCTGCAGAAACTCCAGACCTCAGAAACACAGCTGCAGGGCCTGGTGGAAGAGCTGCACCAGGAGGCCCATCGCACAGACAAGAAGGCAGGAGGTCTGCAGACAGAGCTCCGTGTGGAGGCCCAGCTCAAGGCCGAGCAAGTGGAAGATCTGGAAAGTCAGCTGACCAGGTTGGAAGTTTTTCGAAGCTCTGAAGCTGCACAACAGTTTCGATGCATGCGTCATCCCTGAATAATCCGGTAATCAATTTTGCTGATTAATTTGAATTGTTTTGCTTTCTGATTGGTCAGCAAGTCACGTGAACTGCAAGAGCTGCAGAAAGCCCATGCGTCCTTGATGGGGGAGCTGAGAGAGCAGGACAGCGCCCACCAGAGGACCGTGGAGAGACTGCAACAGGAGAACGCAGGAAGCCTGCATAAGCTGAAGGAAATGGCTGAGCAGTTCGAGTGGCTCTGTGAACAGCAGCGGCACTGGATGTGCTGCGTCAAGAGGTGCTGCTAAAGAAGAATGCCTGTCTGCATGCTTGTTTGGGTTTCTGTCTGTCTGTGTGTGTGGGCAAGTGCATTGCTTAGGGTTAGAGACTCCGCTGAAAGATAACGCACCATTTTAAAACTGCCCATACATTTAGCTTTTATCTTTTTATTTTTTAGCAGGAGTGCACAACCAGACCTGCCAGCTACATGCTCTTCTTCCACTGGAAAAGCATTTACATTTACTTGACTTACAATTATGACTGAGTAAAACTTGAGTAATTGAGGGTTAAAGGTCTTGCTCAGGGGCCCATCAGTGGCAACTTGGCAGTGGTGGGGCTTGAACAAACAACCTTCCCATTACAAATCAAGTAGTTTAACCACTGAGCTACCACTGCCCATGCACCAGTGGCACAAATACATAACACAGATCCGCCGAAGCTTAGATGATTCCTGTACTGCCCTGGTGCCTTCAGTACTATTACAACACAAGCTAACATTCGAATTTTGGCAGTTGGCTCTCACATTGGTACTCTCTAAACACCCCCATTACCCCAAATGTGAATGTACCAAAGTGAGTGGGGTAATGGGGATGTTTAGAGTATACCAATGTGAGTGGGCTAATGGGGGTGTTTAGTGTGTACCAATGTAAGTGGGATAATGGGGGTGTTCAGAGTGTACCAATGTGAGTGGGGGGTAATGGGGGTATTCTGAAGTTTTCCCAAACAGTCAAACTTATTTGGGTTCAAACTTTAATCAGGCCAAGAACAGACTGAGATGATCAAAGTTTATGAAAGTCTCTGAAAGCATCTGGTGCAAAAGAATACATTTGACTGAAAGGTCATGGGTGATGTCTGATTTTGCTTGTGTGTGTGTGTGTGTGTGTGTGTGTGTGTGTGTGTGTGTGTGTGTGTGTAGATTTAAGGACTGTCTGTCTGATGAGAAGGAGGCTCTGCTTCTTCAGGTGAACAGGTTACAGGTAGAGCTAGCAGGACTCCAGAAGAACTCCAGCTCTAAGACTGTTAAAGAAGACAGCACTCCCCAACACTGCGACAGGTCTGATACACCACCCACAATGCAATGCAGGAGGGCAGACACAACCCACAATGTACTGCTACAGGGCAGCTGCACAACCCATGATGCACTGCAGCTTGTCAGACACACAGCCCATCAGCCACTGGTAGCGTTTGTGCTTTGTCTAAACTCTAGTTTTTCTTTGGGAATTCCTCTTTCTCCCTGTTGTAGTTGGGAGGTGGATGCGATGGTGGATCTGCAGATGGAGGCGGACAGGTGGAGACAACACTACGAGGAGCTCTTTAACAATCACACCTCACAGCCGGTGTGTACACACACACACACACAGGTGGAGACTACACTACGAGGAGCTCTTTAACAATCACACCTCACACCCGGTGTGTACACACACACACACAGGTGGAGACTACACTACGAGGAGCTTTTTAACAACCACACCTCACACCTGGTGTGTATACACACACACACACACACACACACACACACACACACAGGTGGAGACTACACTACGAGAAGCTCTTTAACAATCACACCTCACACCTGGTGTGTATACACACACACACACACACACACACACACAGACATACACACAGGTGGAGACAACACTACGAGGAGCTCTTTAACAATCACACCTCACACCCGGTGTGTACACACACACACACAGGCGGAGACTACACTACGAGGAGCTCTTTAACAATCACACCTCACACCCGGTGCGCACACACACACACACACACACACACACACACACACACAGGTGGAGACTACACTACGAGGAGCTCTTTAACAATCACACCTCACACCCGTTGTGTTCACACACACACACACACACACACACACACACACACAGTTGGAGACTACACTACGAGGAGCTCTTTAACAATCACACCTCACACCCGGTGTGTACACAAACACACACACACACACACACAGGTCGAGACTACACTACGAGAAGCTCTTTAACAATCACACCTCACACCTGGTGTGTATACACACACACACACACACACACACACACACACACACACACACACATACACACAGGTGGAGACAACACTACAAGGAGCTCTTTAACAATCACACCTCACAACTGGTGTGTACACACACACACACACACACACATACACACACACACAGGTGGAGACTACACTACGAGGAGCTCTTTAACAATCACACCTCACACACACACACACACAGGTGGAAACTACACTACGAGGTGCTCTTTAACAATCAGACCTCACACCCCGTGTGTACAAACACACACACACACACACACACACACACACACACACACACACACACACACACACACACACACATTTAACTCCATCACCGTTCCCTAAACAAATGTATTACATTAACTCTGAGAATACAGAACTAGAGGACACGCACCACACAGAATATCTGCTATCTGTGTGTGTGTGTGTGTTTGCTAGAGTCAGACATAGAGACAGACATACACACACACACAAACATAGACATACACACATCTACACACACAAACATATACAGAGATACACACACAAACATACACACAGAAACATACACACACAAAAATATACACACAAACACAGACATACACACAGATACACACGAACAGACATACGCACAGATACACACAGACAGACATGCACAAATACACACACAAATGCACGGATATATGCACAGATACACAAACATAGACATACTCACAGATAGACACACAAACAGATATACACACAGATACACACAGACATACGCCCAAATACACACACAAACACAGACATACACACAGATACACAAACATAGAAATACACACAGATACATACACACACATACACACAGATACACACACAAATATAGACACTCATGTTTTCCTTTGGGTTCTCAGGGGCAGTCGTGTGAGGATACAGACCTAAAACCACCATGAAGCCTGAAGACAGATGTTCTGCACTTCTGCGTCTCTGTTTCCAGTCCCCAGTTCATCTCTGTAGGCTGCTCCTAAATGTAGGCTTCATCATCCATATAGCAGCACAGCAGAAAACCCAAAACTACTGACCCCAGACCTCAAAAGATTCACTTCAGCCCCAAACATCTGACCCCTGACCCCAATATTTACTCTAAATTGCTGACTACCTAATCTCAAAATATTCACCTCAACCCCAAAATGCTGCTCCTCCTACATCCCCAAACTACTAATCTAAACTCTGAAAATGTGACTCAACACTACCACCTCCTGGTATAGTCCAGCAAGAAAAGATCACCAGAAAAGATACTTATGTTCCGCATTGTTGACGTATTATTCATAGTACCAGATTATAAATAAACTAAAACTCCACTGAAAATAAAATGATGTCCACTGAAATAAAGATAGCTGTGCATATTTCAGAATTCAGTTTACATGTTTAAATGTAAAAGCTATTAGAAGGTAAAAATGTGTTCGTTTTTTCCCTGATGACCTCGGACACGTCACCACAGCCTTCTCTGCAGCTGTTATCAAGCGTGTGCAAACATCTTTTTCCTTTCTAATCAGGCTCATCTTGATTCCAGTTTGACATTCCACAGACACGGAGACATCTCAGAAAGCATGCGCACTCCAGGCAACTGACCAGACACGAGTGAACAGCACATTTCAAACTCACCGAACCAACGAGAGTGGGGGGAGTTTTTGTTTCATGTGAGCCCTCGAGTGTAAACAGAGCGAGTGGAAGTGCAGCTAGGGGCAGGCGGGCGAACGGGCATCTTGTGAGTGGAATGGCTGTAAAAGTAGATTTAGGAGCGCACGCATCGTCCGCCAGCAGATTTGTTGCTGAGTGGTGATGTGCAAATTGATATGCCATTTCTCTTGAGCCTAAACTTGCCAGTGGGACATTATTTCATGCGGCACCAGGAAGTGACCTTGCTGGGCGTGTTGAAGTATGTACTACTGGGAACACACACCAGTGCATGGTCACTGGGGTTGGCAGTAGGACTGGACAAAAATAGAGTTGTTCCTCTTAAACATCAGTCAATGCCTGGAACACCTCCTGGACACATTTTTCCACCTGGAAACACACATTCATTAAAATAGTGCGGTTGGTTAGGCCCACATGAAGCGGAATAGGTGGGTTTATGGTGTGTGTGTGCGTGTGTGTGTGCGTGTCTGTGTGTGTGTGTGTGTCTGTGTGTGTGCAGGGCATAGAGGGAGCACATGTATGTCTGATGGTGAGTGAATGTGTACATGTGTTACACTGAGTGTGTTTGTGAGTTTGATATATAGGGAAATGTGTTTCCTTCTGGAATGATTCTGAGATATTCCGTGCCACAGTAACTCTGGGTAGACATCTGGATATAAAGGAGTCAGAAGCAGATTGGGGGAGATTTAGGAGGGTTGGTTTGGGGTGTTGGGTGTAAATGGGGCGCTGTGGGATGACCCTGGGCACAGTGTGTGAATGCTTCTATTCTAAGACCTCACTCACTCACTCGCCCTTATGAACGCATGCACGCATGCACGCATGCACTCACTCACTCACTCACTCACACCCTCTGGTGTCCCCAATATTTTGCATCTATGTGTTCTAAGGCTAAACAAAAATCCACACAACAGCATCTGATTAAAGAACTACCTCTCCCTCTTTCTCAGCCTCAGCTTATGCACAGTCCAGTAAAATAAAACCTATCACAGTGTTTTAAAAGCCTGTGTGTGGCCCAAATAGACACCCAGCACGCACACATACCAGTCAAACTGAAAGAAAGAAAGTGGGTTGCAGTGACAACGTTTGGCCACTAGATGGAGGACTTGGATTGGCACTGTCAACTCCAGACAGCGGTGTTTTTAATTAGAGCAGCGTAGTCTACCTCGCTACAGATACAGTGTGACCTTCCAACTGTCTTAAAAGTTAATGAAAACATATGGCCACTATACTTACACAGGGATTTTTTTGAATGTATTAAAATTTTAAATCATCAATCTTTTCAACAATGACTTTGGTATATGATTATGATTGCAATAATAATAATAATAATAATAATAATAATAATAATAATAATAATAATAATAATAATAATTCAGTCTCCAGCAGCCAAAAGATCACTGAGGACTCTCTCTCTCTCTCTCTACCCCCTTATTGCCTTACACTCTCTCTCTGCCTCATTCTCTATAATTCAAATAGCTTTATTTGCATAAATTGTAATTAAGAACTGTTGTCAAAGTGATTAATATAATTATTAATATTAATAATGAAAAAACTGCTGATAAATGTAAGAGAAAAAATATTCACACACACGCACAATAGACACACACATATACATACACACACACACACACACACACACACACACACACACACACACACACACACACACACACACATACTGTTTAATACATATATGTGATTATACAAGCACAGTCACAAAACATATACATCTCTGGAAAAAAATAAGAGACCACTACAAAATGATCAGTTTCTCTAGTTTACAATTGATGGGTATGTGTTTGACCAGGCTGAAAAGTTTTGTTTTATTCTATAAACTACTGGCAACATTTCTCCCAAATTTCAGATAAAAGTATTGTATTTTAGAGCATGTTTTTTTTTTTTTTTTTTTTTTTTTTTAAATGACTAATGGTCACCACAAATAATGCAAAGAAAACAAGCTCATATTCATTTATAAACAATACAGCACTAATCTTTTAACTTAGGATGAGTCAAGAAATCAATACTTGGTGGAATAACCCTGATTTTTAATCACAGCTGTCATGCGTCTTGGCATGCTTTCCACCAGGCTTTCACATTGCTGTTGGGGAACTTTACGCCACTCCTGGCACACAAATTCCAGGATCTCAGCTTTGATTGATGACTTGTGACCATCCAGCTTCCTCTTGATCACATTCCAGAGGTTTTTAATGGGGTTCAGGTCTGGAGATTGGACTGGCCATGATAGGGTTTTGATCTGGTGGTCCCTTATCCACACTTTGATTGACCTGGCTGTGTGACATGGAGCATTGCCCTGTTGAAAAAAACAATCATCAGAGTTGGGGAACATTGTCAGAGCAGAAGGAAGCAAGTCTTCCAGCACAGTTTTGTAAGTGGCTCGATTCATATATCCTTCACAAAACAAATCTTCCCGATTCCAGCCTTGCTGAAACACCCCCAGATCATCACCGATCCTGCACCAAATGTCACAGTGGATGCGAGACACTCTGGCTTGTAGGCCTCTCCAGGTCTCCATCTAACCATTACACGACCAGGTGTTGGACGAAGCTGAAAACTGCACTCATCAGAGAGGATGACCTTACTCCAGTGCTCTACGATCCAATGCTTATGGTCTTAAACAAACTTCAGTCTGGTTCTTCTTTGCTTCTCATTGATGATATATTATATATATATCTCTTCTGACAATTAAGATAGTTCTGACTCAAGTACCCTCATTCACTCACAAAAAAAAATTAATCCAATCTCCCTCCCCATAATATAAACCAAAAAATAATAATCATTATTATTATAATGATAATAACAAACTTAAAATACTAATATCAAAAATTAAAAACAACCCAATAACTTGTCATCACCAGTGATATTTATTTCACAATATAAATATATGTATAACAAAAACAAACAAAAAATCTTGTGCTTGTAAACAGGAGCACTGGACAGTTGTATGATCCTACAGTGCTGTGCTGATGAGGGAAAGTTCTGGAAAAACATTTCAACACGTGGCTCCAAACAAAAAAGGTAAATGTGCATGTGTACGTATGGGTACACCCCTCGGACCCCAAACAAACCCCAAACCATCGGTTACCCAGGCCTTACTTCAGTAATCTCTTACTCCACCGTACGCCATGGAAGCAACCTCAGCGTAGTCCGTTCTTCGTGTGAAAGGCAAAACTCTGTCGGTCCTCTGCAATGCAATGAAGCATGCCAGGTTTGCTCAGGAGGCAGAGTGAGGGCTTCAGCAGGCTGGAGTAACACTAGCCAACGGAAAGCTCAGCAATTGCTCAGAACAACGACCAGCTCCATTCCGCGCTCGCACGCCAGCGGCTTTGGCGTCAGTAATCCCTTAACGAAATACGGTGGAACCGGACTGTCTTAAAGCGGCAGGCTCCTGACGCCACTGCCTAATAACAGGGTGTGGACTTTGGGGTTACACCTCCAATTTAGAAGCAGGGATATCCATTCCTAACATGCGGCACTGAATACTATCTCCTGATTACACTGTAAAGCGGTGTGGTTCAGAGGCAAATTATATTTTGTAGGTAAAACCTGCAGTTGTGCTTTAATCTTTAACATAATCACTTGAGCATCAATGGCCTCATTTGTAAGACATTTTGTATGATACTAAATGGTCCGCACACGCCGAGCAGGCGAACAGGCGAACAGGTGTACAGGCTTCCCCTGCAGTTGTACTCTAATATGTCATACCTACATGTACTGATGTTCAGTTTCTGTGAGATTCCATTATGAACCAGCCAGGACACTGGAGTCTCTCTCTCTCTCTCTCTCTCTCTCTCTCTCTCTCTTTCTCTCTCTCTCTCTCTCTCTCACACACACACACACACACACACACATGCACACACACACACACCCCTGCCAGGACACAGAGCACTCTTTACTGGGCTCACGCATATTACGGAAATTAAGAAAAAAAGAACTGCAGTTGGCATTAAATAATATCTAAAGTCAAGATGAGAAAGATAATCAGGTGAAAGTAAGGAGGAAGAAATAAATAATTACAAACAGGGCAATACAGTGTGTGTGTGTGTGTGTGTGTGTGTGTGTGTGTGTGTGTGTGTGTGTGAGTGTGTATGTGTGTGTATGTGTGTGTGTTTGTGTGTGCGTGCACATGTGTGTGTGTGTGTGTGTGTGTGTGTGTCCCTCATGTTGTGGCAGGAAGATAGAGACGACCCATCTAAAACTCTGCTTTCTTTTCTCCCAACAAGACGGGCAGTTTGTCAGCGTTAGGTAGAGACTTGAAGTTGGTGTGGATCATCTCAAATGTTGTGAAGTAAATTTGCCATATTTGGCTGAATGTTTTATTTTCAGTGAGACAGTGCAGCTCTGTCTCTACAGTGTGGTTTTCATACTACTGATAGTCTCTGCTCTCTGGGCAACAATGATGTCTTCTATCAGCCAGTCTGGATGGCCAGGCTGTGTTCACTGAGTCTGGACTTTGTCAGCCTGCTTCTGTGTTTAATATCAGTCACGGTGTTCAGGTAGTCTGCTACAGTGTACTGACGTTTTAGGACCAGATAACAATGCATTACGCTTTGTGCTTGTGTGTGTGTGTTCCAGTGGGCGATGTAGTTTTGTTTGTGAAGTGTTATAATTTGGTTTGGTCTGACTGTATTTCAGACTGGTCCTGGTGTGTTACAGACCAACTGTGTTAAGACCAACTGTGTAAAGGGACTCTTTTCTCTGCTCAGCTTTTAGTATCACATGTCTAACTGTTGCAAAGAAAATATATGCCAAAATCTGAGGTCAGTATGTAAAAGCAGATGTTTGCGGATTAATAATCTGGCGTAAATCAAACCAATGTCAATTTATAAATGTTCATATTTGGCTCAAAATCAAAAACACTACAGAATCATAACAAAAGGACATATTCCTCTGTGCCATCTGCATCCCTCCCTCAGAGTCCTGGTACTGCTCTGAAGACGTCATGCTTTCAGAATCGAAAAAACAGGTGTGCCTTTTCCAGGCCCAGGGAAATATGTTCGTCTGTGGGGACCTGAATGCCAGAAAAGGAACACAACCCGGCTTCAACCCCATAGGAAAAGGTTCTCTACTAGACCTATTGGAAAGTGAAGTGGAATGAGAACTACGGCAGCTGCCAAGCAACAAAGCACCTGGCATTGATGGGATCCCTGTGGAGTTGCTCAAACCAATCCCAAGAGCCATGCTGCCTGCCTGCGCTATGCCAGAAGATCTGGAGGACCTGCACATGGCCAAAACGGAAAAGATCTGTTTTCTTCCTACTGCTGAAGAAAGGCGATGCCTGGGACCATGTCAACTACAGAACGATTGCCCCGATCCCCCACGCCAGTAATATGTTGGGCAATATCCTTGATCGAGAACTTCATGATGTAAAGGCTGGATTACCTAAGGGCAGAGGGACCCATGATAACATCGCAAACCTGAGGTGGATCATGGAAAAGGCAAGGGTATATCAGAAGCTCTACCTGTGCTTCATGGATTATACCAAGGATTTATACCAAGGATTATGACCGTGTGGCTCATGATAAATTTTTGGGATAAACTCAGAGAAGTTAGAGTGCCAATGCACTTGATCAGATTGATCATATCATGCTATCATGATCAAGAAGCCCGATTGTGAACCAGGTCTGGAGACATGGAGATGAAAAAGATAACAAGACAAGGAGGCGTCCTCTCTCTCTTTCTTCTACGCAGAAATGATCTTAAGTAAGCTGGACATAGACAGTTCGGGGTGAAAATGGGAGGGAGATCCATCAGCGAGTTGGGACATGTAGACAATACAACCCTGCTGGCAGAGAACGAGAAGGACCTGAACAAGCTAAAAGAAGAAAGTGAGAAGATGGAACTTCACCTATACATCATGACAATGAAGAAACAGAAGTGGTCAGTTGCTTTGTTTGCCTTTGGTCCCTCATCGATCACAGTGGTGGCTCAACAGCGGAGATCCAGCGTGATTAAAGATGGGGCGTGTGGTGGGCATGGACCAAACATGGAAGTGGAAGGACCTCTCAGTCTCCACCAAACAAAGGTTGATCACAGCCATCGCGTCATATGGCTGCGAGACATGGACACTAATGAAAGTAGACAGAAGAAGCTAGGGTCACCAAGAACGCTATTCTGAATCGCATCGATACATTAGACGGAAACTAAGGAGATGCTACTTGGAATGGTCTGCATGAAAAAGAAAACAAGGAAAACCAAAGACCCATTGGGAATAGTACTCATTCCTTAGGAAGAGGCACGTTTTGCTCACCTTTCTCTTTCATTGCATTACCTGTTAAAACACTAACCCCTCTGTCTGATTACAGCCAAATTACAGAGACTAGCACTGCACTCACACAGCCCAGTAAGCAGTCTAATATCAGGAGAACATACAGATGGGCCCAGAACAGCACAGAAGAATTCCAGAAAGGAATCAGTACAAGGACTCAAGACCAAGCACATGAGATTGTAAGACCAGACAGATCAACCTGTGCACCACCTGTATTTGTTACATGAAAGCCTATGATTCAATGTCACACAGCTTGAGGCCGTATAACATCAACAGAACTCTAAGAGCCTTCATCAAGAACTCAACAGGGCTGTGGAAAATGACCCTTGAGGCCAATTTCAGACCAGCAGCACAAGTCACCAGCAAGTGCAGGATTTAACAAGGAGATGCCCTCTCCCCACTGCCGTTCTGCACAAGCCTGAACCCCTCAGTGAGATCATCACCAAGAGAGGCTACAGATAGCATCTACAGAATGAACCAACAATCAGGCCCCTCCTCTACACGGATGACGTCAAGCTGTATTCCAGAAGTGAACGTGACATCGACTCACTAATCCATCTCACCAGGAAATGTACTGCAACAACACCGTAGCTGCTTTGGGGATGATCTCACTGAGGGGGTTCAGGCCTATGATAGAGTTCTGCAGTGGGGGACAGGACATTTCCTTGGTAAATCCCACACTTGTTGGTGACTTGTGCTGTTGGCCTGAGCTGGGATACTGATGAAGGCTCTTAGAGTTATTTTGATGCTGTCCAGCCTCGAGCATTGCAGGCCTCCGACCTCCTTCTGCATGGAGGATACTGCTCCTTAATGATGGTGTATGTGTATATATGACATTCAAAATTGTAGTAAAGTACACAGACTTTCCAGAGAAAGAGAATGTTTTAGACAGAGGTTATTCCTCAGCTGTGCAAGCAAAGGGCTACACAGAGAGAGAGAATCAGTAAAGATTCTGTAAAGATAATGAGGCTTGCAGAGCTCACACACACACACACACACACACACACACACACACACACACACACACACACACACACACACACACAAATGTGTCATGTCTGTCTTTCCAAAATCCCATGCTGTCTAATCATGTGACTTGGCTTAAAAGGATTTCAAGAAATTCAGCCTTTGTTGTTTTATCTGTAACAGATATGTCTCTTTCAGCCACACACACACGCATTTCCCCTGCACCCGTAACGGAATCAGAATGGCGTTCCCAATTTTGACAGGTCAACCACCTGAAAAACGCGCTGGTAACGGATCTGTCACTTTGATAAATGCTCCGCTGGTGCTCGGCGCTTGGCGGAACTGATCGCGCAAGCTGGAGTCGTATTTTTAGAAGGTCATTTCTCAGTCAGTTAGGTTTCTGCTCATTTGAGGAGGAGCCAGGCAAAACAAGAGCCTCAACCATGTGCAAGTGCCTCTGCGTCTCCGCTCACACCCCCCTGTGATCGGCGCATCACAGGAGAAGCTGTCAGCCTGCGCGCTCTGGAGCTCCCCCTGCTGCTGACCAAAAGACATGCCAATCGTCTTTATTCACACCACAAATGAAGCAAGATCACCGATTCCTTATGCACACGCTATCTTACACACATAGTCATGCAACGAAATGTAAATTTGTCATTTGAAGAGGCCGTTTGTGACACTTGTGAGCAGTCCTGAATGAATATAACGGGGTTTTCTTTCCCCCGAAAGCTTTGACCAATGTCACACTCTGAGGAGGCACTAACATAACATGAGAGGTATCTTGAGGGAAATACACCCAGCAGATACCTCGTCCCACCACTGCAGGCTGAAAAATGACCACTTCAAACAAATATTATTCTGCACTATTTCTGCATTCTTATATCAATACAAATGTTGCCATTTCAAACAGGGTTTTGGACACACACTTCTGTTCCACTGCCTGTTTGCATAAAGGGCTGCCAGAACTGAACCAGGCTGCATGTTGGTGGGCTGATTGGTTGTTTCGAGGTTGCTCGGGTAGCGAGGATGACCCTTGACCTGTATGGGAAAACAGCAGCGCATGTGAGGAAGTATTGTGATTTTGCAGAATTTTGCATCTTGTTCTACAATGTCTATCTGGTCCTTCCAGTATGTTCCGTTCATGTGGGACAGTTTCTCTTTGGCCTCTGGGTTAACAAGGCGGCCAAGGGTCAACACACACTGATCCTCAGAATGGTGTCAATCAGAAATACTGATGGGCTTCTGTTTCTAATTAGCAGCCTTTTTCATGCTTATGGTTCTGCCATTTTTCTCTCAGTGCTTTACATATACGGTGTGCGGGTTTGGTGGGGGGCACACTAGACTTGTGTGCATGTTATTACTCACACTTAGAGTGAGGTGTTGGGAGTTAATCCAATACCAGACACTGCATTTGAGAATAAAACATCAAGATTAGAGCTCAGCACAAGGTCATCTACCTCGACAAGGAATTAGGAATTAGGATTATTCTAGAGAGGAAAAAATCGATAAACTCTTGCAAAACAGAACAGAAGAGTAAGCTCAGTTGTCCTCTCCACTGTGGCAAAATGACATCTTAAAAAATACAGTCATGACCTGAGAGAGCAACATCAGCTGTTTGAATTAAATTAACATTCAAAACCAGAGTGACTAAATCTGTGGTGTGACCAAACTGTGCATCAGTTCTAGTGATCCACATGTTTAAGGGGTCGGCAGATACTCAACTCAACTGCGGTGTCTTATCTGTCAGGGGCAATCATCAGGTACTCAAAGCACACGTTACATTAAACCTGCCAGAGAAGCACACATGAAGTCTTTACATTAAACCTGACAGAGAAGCACACATGAAGTCTTTACATTACACCTGACAGAGAAGCACACGTGACATCCCTACATTACACCTGACAGAGAAGCACACGTGACATCCCTACATTACACCTGACAGAGAAGCACACGTGACGTCCCTACATTACACTTGACAGAGAAGCACACTTGACTTCTTTACATTAAACCTTCCAGAGAAGCACACGTGATGTCCCTACATTACACCTGACAGAGAAGCACACGTGACTTCTTTACATTAAACCTTCCAGAGAAGCACACGTGACATCCCTACATTACACCTGACAGAGAAGCACACGTGACATCTTTACATTAAACCTTCCAGAGAAGCACACGTGACATCCCTACAGGCTTCCTGTCCTTATGAGCTCTAATGGCAAGGAGGAAGAGCAACTACTGTACTCCGAACACACTCTGTACTTCAGTAGTCTATGGAAAGCAGTGACTCATGAATTTACGATGGCAGTGTGTCATGTCAGTGAGTTACGTGAGAATGTAAATGTCTACTCACAGTGGACCTTTAAGCAATGTATGTGTGTGTGAACAGAACACGTGGTGGAGCATGTGTGTGTGTGTGTGTGTGTGTGTGTAAGAGATATATTATGGATAGTAATATCCACTCAGAAAAGCACATAAGACCACTTATAAGACCACTTATTATTTTTTTGTGTGTGTGTGTGTGTGTGTGTGTGTGTGTGAGAGAGAGAGAGAGAGAGAGAGAGAGAGAGAGAGAGAGAGAGAGAGAGAGAGGAGGTGTGTAGGGGCAGTGAGATTCTAAAAGGTTTAAAGTGAGAGAAGCATTATTTACACACACACACACGTATACATACATATATATATATATGTGTGTGTATGTGTGTGTGTGTGTGTGTGTGTGTGTGTGTGTGTGTGTGTGTGTGTGTGTGTGTGTTGTTACAAACCTAACCTATCCTACCTCATAATAATGCTGGCCAGCTCGTAACACGAATACTCTTCCTACGGGATGTAAGGTCGTGAAGGTCAGTCTGTCATATGTGAATGCGTAAGCTTGGAGAGCCACAGAGTCAGCTCCCCTGCCCTGACAGCTCCCCCTACACCAGAGAAGGCCAGGACCCCCACTTCTACCTGGGTAATCCGTTCAGTTTGCTTTTTCTTTTTTAATTTTCTAATTAGTGGAGGCATGTAACATAATTGCTGGGAACTCCAGATGCACTCGGAGGAAAAGAGAAAACTCCACGTGTCTCCAAACATGGCAGGAACCTCCTTTCATTGTCCTTCCTGTGCTGTCTGATGGTGCACAGCTGAATCAATTTAAGAGCTCCAGGTAAATGACGTCATCTGGGTTCCCCTGAATAAGTCAGTGTCTATCCTTAACCATGTAACCTGAACCTTGTCTAACTATATATATATATACACACACACACACACACACACACACACACACACACACACACACACACACACACACACACACACACATACATCAGAGACATCACTGTTCTCATCCTCATTGATAAATATGTAAACCTTTGCATGTTTTGTTGATTTTCCACATTGTTTTTAAAGTAGCCATATAATCCATTTATTCAGTATTATTAAATTGTTTTCCAATGTCCTTATAGAAGGGATGTCATGGTTGGGGTGAAAAATGCCCATTTCCAACCCAGTGATTTGGACCTAGAATTAACCAAACTATTTATTACCCCCCCCCCCCCCCCCTTTTTTTTTTTAGGGGGGCTTATGAAGAATTGATGAGCTCTGTTCTGATTGGCTGGTTTACGGCAAGGCTGATACAGAATCAACAGGTCAACATCAATCACTGACTGTGAGAGTTGCACCATGGCGCGTTTAGGCAACCAACTGTAATGTTGTATATTTAAGCATCGGAGGATCTCAGACTAAACTGATTTTAACAGATTGGTTAGATGTCTTGTCAAATGGCAGTCATTTCCATTCCAATCTAATGTTAGAAGGAGCGAGTTAGCTATGGATTGGATATCTCTAAGCAACTGAACTAGGTAGCTTCTGAGGGGTCTCGTTGGTGAACAATTAGAAATGTACCTGACAAAGAGATTGAAAAAGGTTTTACAGGGCAACACAGAACAGGGAGGATAAAAAAATAACCTCTGTATAAATAAGATTTTTGTTGTATGGTTGTTACTTTAAGCTATATAGTAACTAATTGGTTTTGATCTTGAAACAAAAAGTTGTTAGCTCACTGAAATTTTCAGTGTAAGGTGAACTGGATTCAACTCTACAAAAAGTGAATAAAATCACATAGCGTGGCTAGATAGCTACTTACAGGTAGCAGTTAGAATTGTGATCTTTTCAGTGTCAGATACTGAATGAAGCCTTCTCGATGTTGTGCTGGAATGAAATGTGCAGAACAAACTGCCATGCCTGGGATCCTGTTGAATGTAACGTTAAGCATGCCCGTTAACAGGAAACGTGCCAACATCCCCTCCACAGCCTGGAATGGTACAGACCGTACGTAGTGTACCGTTTTTGTAAGGGTTGCTCTATTGTTTATAATAATAATAATAATAATAATACATTATATTTATATAGCGCTTTTCAAGGACCCAAAGATGCTTACAATAGTCAGTACATAAGAGAAAACATTGATAGACATATAAAACAGAACATATACAGTATACAGAATATTTACAACTAGCACTGCCAGGACATGAACGGGAGCTGGTGAAAGGGGTGTTTATGTCTGAGAAGTATTATAGGCAGGGAGAAAAGGATATTTTTAAGGTTAGATTCGAATACAGAGACAGTTGCAAACTGTAGGACCAGAGGGGGAAGAGAGTTCCAGAGTGGAGGAGCACATGTAGAAAAAGCACCACCACCATAACCACGCAGGCTGGAGGAAGGAACGGTAAGCAGGAAGCTCTGAGAGTGCAAGTAGGTTTGCGAGGAAGGAGAAGATCAGACAGGTATGAAGGCGTGAGGCTATTTAGGGCTTTGTTTTGGGAGGAAGGAGAAGGTGACCTAATGTTCGCAATGTTACGCAGATGGAAAAACCTTGTTTTAACTACAAAATTGATGTGTGCACAGAATGAAACAGTGGAGTCGAGGATAACGTCCAGATTTTGAACCAGGGGGAAGGAGATACAAGCGTATCATCATTGGAGAGAGAAGGAGAACCAGCATTTTTGCACTCGCATAAGTATCATTCTTATCACTATACAGCATGAGGAAACTGCACTTCATTTCCTGTTTCTGATAGACAGGTTTCTAACTGATCAAGAGGTGGATTTGTAATGGATTTAGGACTAAAATAAATCTGGATGTCATCTGGATAGCAGTGGAAGTCAAGGTTAAAGTGACAAGGTATGTCCTAAAGGAAGCATGTACACAATGAATAGGAGGTGCCCAAGAACTGATCCTTGAGGAACCCCTTGAGTAACAAGAGAAACAGAAGAAGTATATCCAGAGAGGGTAACAAATCAGTCAGATATGATGGGAAACAGTCCAGGGCTGAGCCATCAACGCCCAGCTCACGCAGCCTAGAGAGAGTTGAACAGAAACTTATGGGCAGTGGTACTCAGTGGTTAGGGTACATGACTAGTAATCAGAAGGTTGCCAGTTCAAGCCTCACCACTGCCAAGTTGCCACTGTTGCTGCCCCTGAGCAAGACCCTTAACCCTCAATTGCTGAAGTTGTACTCAGTCATGATTGTAAGTTGCTTTGGATAAGTGTTGGTTAAGTGTCTTTCCCTTATCTGTGTGTGGCATGGGATGCTTCTGTGTAATCATAGTTCATAGCTGTTGCCTGTGACCTCGTGATGAACCCTGGCTAAGGTCGTAGCTGGTGCCTGGAGAGAAATGAGAGCATGTGATATCAGACATGTGGAGTGGCTTTACATCAGGCTCTCAGCAGCTGGAGCATTTTAAAAGTAGTGGTACGAGTTCTGAATCAGAGTACAAACAAGGAAGCAGAAGAGGTCTGGAGCCCAGTCAACATTAAATTACCAGAGAGAGAGAGTGTGTGTGAGAGAGAGAACTCGTTGGCACCAGGGAAGGATGTCTTAGATTAGGCGTGAAGTTCTTTATCCATAACAACACATCTTAGTACTTCTGTCCACACCATTCTGCCAAGCCTCACTCACACACACGCACACACACACACACACACACACGCACGCACACACACACACACACACACACACGCGCGTCCTCTCCATCTCCTCTCCGTCCTGTCTGGGTTGTAATGGCGCTGCTGTGTGATAGATGGAGCAGTGTGGAGCAGACTTGGCGTAGCCACTGTTTGAGTTGGAGGGACTCGATCAGCGTCTCTTCAGCTCTCGTTTTTCATCCTGGGAGCCCGAGTGAGGGAATGAGTGGAAGGCTGAGAGAGAAACAGAGCAATAGGGAGAAAGGGAGAAAGCGAGGAGGAGCGAGAAATAGAGAATATGTGTAGATCTGTCATTTTTTTAGTGTATGGGAATTTCAGGCAAGGAATGAGATGGATTTTTTTTTTTAGCTAATGGGACTTTACATGGTGGCCTGTTACAGCGTGACTGCAGATATGTAATTAGGGAAAGACAGATGGTTCTTAATGGAGCTCCACCTTTCGGCCGCAACGCCATGCTAATCAGTTAAAAAAGAAACCCAGCGCAAGGTGTCCCCTGCTCCGTCACGCCGTGGCTCAGCAAAGCGTGGAGGACAGCGGCCAAATCCGCAAGGGAAAGAAGAGAAAACCTTTTAAAAACATAACCAGTAGTGATGAACCTGCACCGACGTGTGGGCGTGAAAGACAGGTGAGAGCAGACTTTAGTCCGCTTGTGGGAAAATTGGGTTAAAAACAACGGAATAAATAAAAACAGAAGTTGCTCTGACGGCTGCCCCGAAGATCGCCCCACATGGCTTTCGCAGCTGGGCTTTTATGGTTGCGATTTTGTATTCATTGGACGGGTAACAACTGGGTGCTGTGCTACTCATGAAAACAGTTTCCAAAATAAAAGCTCTATTTCAGACATCAGGGAGTGGGCCCGCCCCACCACGACAGCTGTTCCATCAGTATCTTTGTCACTGCTCTCATTCCCAAATACATATTCATCTATTATTCAAACACAAAGAGGGTTTGCAATGCTCTGCAATTCCGTTTGAGTTTGTGTAAACAGGAAAACTTGTGACTGCGGTATTAAACAAGTCACTGTATAGGCAAAAAGTAATGTGTGCTACCTTTGGAAACAAAGGGTCTTTGTTTTAACCCTACTATAAATAACCTTTAATAAGAAACAATAGCATGAACATTTCTCGTGTAAAGGAAACAAACATAAATTGTTTTTCATGAAGCCTAGTCAGGCCTAGCAGAGATCTGGCTTCCTGTCCGGACTGAGCAGGCATTGGATCTAGTGTGTGTGTGCGTGCGTGCGTGCGTGTGTGCATGCGTGCATGCGTGTGTGTGCGGACAGCGGAAGATGGCGGACTGGTTTTGTATGTCACAAAACAAGAAGTTTAGGACCAGAATTACAAATGCTCATTCATTTCTGCAGCATTATCGAAGCTCCCCAAATCCCTGCCTTCTTTAAGACCAGCCGCGTTTCCAGCCTCATACAGAACGGCTGTTGATTGCTGGGCCTGTCACCAAAATCTCTCTGCATAGTCACCTCGCTTTCTCAGGCAGTCTGGGGCCTGGATGTTTACACAGTACACCTAGCAACAGCCTAGAACCTAACTGCGCGAACAACGTGGACACATCGGACGCTGTGACCTGACCTTTCTCTCTCTCCGTCTCTCTGTCTCTTCGTCTTTCCCTATCCATCTGTTGCAAGGATGGCGCTTGTGTGACTAAATGTCTCTTAAATGCGGAAGAGCGACGAGCCCGACCTGCTCCAGGTCCGGGCTGTGTTATCATTGGAACAGGGCGAGTCCCTCGCGCCGGGTGGTGAAGAGAGAGTGCCGGGCCTGGGAATTGCTCTGCCGTTATCAGGATACGCAGCCTTCCAGCAGACTGGAAAAAAAGAGGAAAAAACAAGTGAGAGAGTGAATTTCCAGGCCGTGGCAGGAGAGGGGCGGGGCTAGAGGAAGCCCTTCGACCCCTGCTGCTCTTGCTGTGGTGATAACTCAGCCAGCGGCAGAGAGGCCCCAGAAGCAGGGGTTTATGGGAAGTCCCAGGGGTTTGG
This sequence comes from Electrophorus electricus, assembly GCF_041902795.1. NCBI lineage: Eukaryota > Metazoa > Chordata > Actinopteri > Gymnotiformes > Gymnotidae > Electrophorus > Electrophorus electricus. The sequence goes on along the minus strand of NC_137499.1, from coordinate 9,307,220 downwards.
GCCATGTGCGTGCACAAGGGGAGACACGCACACCTCTGCACCGCCCTGAGAGTGCAGGAGTTGTGTACCGTCAGTCAGGTAGCCCTCAGCCACGTTACCCACTCAGCTCTTAGTCAGCACTTTTGTAGCTGGTAAATGAATAAGAGTGCTTGTGTACACATTAGTGCAGTAAACTGCAGAGGAACAACTTGTCTAGAAGGGTCTGGTGACTGGAAATTTGTTGCAGTTTCCTGAAAGATAGCTTATTCTGAAATTTGCTTTTACTATTATTTAAGCACTACTAAACCATCCTGGTTTATAATAATTATTACCAGTGTTATATATATATATATATATATATATATATATAATTCTGTGTTTCAAGTCTATTTGTGTAGCACTTTTACTGTGGGAAACAGTGGCATGGAAAACTCCCTCTCTTGAGAGGACTTGGAACCCACCCTGCACTGCAGATAAAGGACTTTGATATGAAAATGGACAATGCACACAACCGCTTTGAGTTATGGCCTGTGAAACCTGCCTCCTGAGTCTTTTCCATATAGGTCCCAGGGACATCCATTGTCTTGAAGGTTGTGTTTGTGTCATTAGTAATTATATCTGGTTCCACTCTCCATGTTCTCTGACCGAATACAAACCCAGAGTGGAATCTGTCTCCGCTGACAGCCTAGAGTTGCTAGAAACATGGTCAGGATCGGGTTATAAAATAATGACTGTAATTATTGTGATTCATGCATCTAAACGTATCCAGAATCCTCCTATAAACATCAACACACACACACACACACACACACACACACACACACTCTTGCGTTTAGATTCAGGCAGTCTGCAAAAGGAGTAAAAAACTTAAAAAAAAAAATTCATGATTTTTTGTGCAGCTCATATATTTAACTGTAAATTAAATATATGAAAACGGATTTGCGGGTCCTGTTGGATTGCAATTCTGACATATGACTTCAGGCAGTGAAGCCCAACCCTGAGTTCTGCTAATGCTATCAGCAGAGAGAGAGAGAGAGTGAGAGCGAGAGAGTGAGAGAGAGAGAGAGTGCGAGAGAGTGAGAGAGAGAGAGTGAGTGAGAGAGTGAGAGAGTGAGAGAGGGTGGGAGACAGAGAGAGAGAGGGTAGGTGGGAGAGAGAGAGAGAGAGAGAGGGGGGGTGGGGGAGAGGGTGGGTGGGAGAGAGAGAGAGAGAGAGAGAGGGTGGGGGAGAGGGTGGATGGGAGAGAGAGAGAGAGAGAGGGGGAGAGAGAGAGAGAGAGAGAGAGAGAGAGGGGGTGGGGGAGAGGGTGGGTGGGAGAGAGAGAGAGAGGGGGGGAGAGAGAGAGAGAGAGAGAGAGAGAGGGGGGGAGAGAGAGAGAGAGAGAGAGAGAGAGAGAGGGGGTGGGGGAGAGGGTGGGTGGGAGAGAGAGAGAGAGAGAGGGTGGGTGGGAGAGAGAGAGAGAGAGAGAGGGGGAGAGAGAGAGAGAGAGAGAGAGAGAGAGAGAGGGGGTGGGGGAGAGGGTGGGTGGGAGAGAGAGAGAGAGAGAGAGAGGGTGGGTGGGCTCTTTTGCGTGGTGTCTTTTATGATATCTTTAATAGCCCTTCATCTTCCCCTCCAGCCACATACCAACAACCTGCATCCCCCAAACATGCCGTCTGGGTGAGCTAACAGTGAACACACCTCTCAACATACTCCTCAGAGTCCCTGCTGACAAAATAAACAATGTCACCCAAATATGTGGTACCTCGCAATCAACAGAACGCATCTGTAATACAGCACAGGTTTTTAAATGTCCCCAGTTTACTGAAAAACTAAAAATATGCAAATTGCATGAAGGTGTGAAGAGAACAAATATATGAACATTATGTCTGGGTTAATGAAAACCTCCTCTTATTCTGCTTCTTCTTGTGAGTCAAATTCCCACTTTTCATAAAATGTTATTAAAAAATCAGATTTAAACTCAGTGAGCAGGCACCGTGAGCAGGCATATTACACAATCACTGGTCTTCAACAGAAAGGACAACCCATCACCACATCTGGGCCCCAGGTACTAATCTCCACTATAAATTTGCACTCAAATTCAGCACTGCCTGCCAGTGCTTCAGTCACTCACATTGGGGGAAACTCTGGAAGTCTGTGTCCAGTGGAGGAAACACTGGAAGTCTGTGTCCAGTGGAGGAAACACTGGAAGTCTGTGTACAGTGGAGGAAACACTGGAAGTCTGTGTACAGTGGAGGAAACACTGGATATGTGTGTTCAGTGGAGGAAACACTGGAAGTCTGTGTACAGTGGAGGAAACACTGGAGATGTGTGTTCAGTGGAGGAAACACTGGACATGTGTGTTCGGTGGAGGAAACACTGGACATGTGTGTTCAGTGGAGGAAACACTGGACATGTGTGTTCAGTGGCGTAAACACTGGACATGTGTGTTCGGTGGAGAAAACACTGGACATGTGTGTTCAGTGGCAGAAACACTGGAAGTGTGTGTTCAGTGGAGGAAACACTGGAAGTGTGTGTTCATGGCCCAGGCTGGGACATGTGTGTTCATGGCCTGCACTACTTCACTCATTACTTTTCCCATTAGCCTTAGTGAGGAGATCCCAATTTATTGGGGCAGAACCTGCATTGTTTTCCAGCCATCCAAATGCAGGCATCTGTAGATGTTCAAATTATCAGTAGGATATCCAGACAGGCTCCTTCTTTACTCTCCCATACCCACACCCTCCCATACCCTAACCTTCACATACCCTAATCCTCTCATACCCACACCCTCCCATACCCTAACCTACACATACCCTAATCCTCTCATACCCACACCCTCCCATACCCTAACCTTCACATACCCTAATCCTCTCATACCCAAACCCTCCAATATCCTAACCTTCACATACCCTAATACTCCCATACCCAAACCCTCCAATATCCTAACCTTCACATACCCTAATCCTCTCATACCCAAACCCTCCCATACCCTAACCTTCACATACCCTAATCCTCTCATACCCAAACCCTCCAATATCCTAACCTTCACATACCCTAATACTCCCATACCCAAACCCTCCAATATCCTAACCTTCACATACCCTAATCCTCTCATACCCAAACCCTCCCATACCCTAACCTTCACATACCCTAATCCTCCCATACCCACACCCTCCCATACCCTAACCTTCACATACCCTAATCCTCCCATACCCACACCCTCCCATACCCTAACCTTCACATACCCTAATACTCCCATACCCACACCCTCCCATACCCTAACCTTCACATACCCTAATCCTCCCATACCCATACCCTCCCATAACCTAACCTTCACATACCCTAATCCTCTCATACCCACACCCTCCCATACCCTAACCTTCACATACCCTAATCCTCCCATACCCACACCCTCCCATACCCTAACCTTCACATACCCTAATCCTCTCATACCCAAACCCTCCAATATCCTAACCTTCACATACCCTAATCCTCCCATACCCATACCCTCCCATACCCTAACCTTCACATACCCTAATCCTCTCATACCCAAACCCTCCAATATTCTAACCTTCATATACCCTAATCCTCCCATACCCACACCCTCCCATACCCTAACCTTCACATACCCTAATCCTCTCATACCCAAACCCTCCAATATCCTAACCTTCACATACCCTAATCCTCTCATACCCACACCCTCCCATACCCTAACCTTCACATACCCTAATCCTCCCATACCCACACCCTCCCATACCCTAACCTTCACATACCCTAATCCTCCCATACCCATACCCTCCCATACCCTAACCTTCACATACCCTAATCCTCCCATACCCACACCCTCCCATACCCTAACCTTCACATACCCTAATCCTCCCATACCCATACCCTCCCATACCCTAACCTTCACATACCCTAATCCTCCCATACCCATACCCTCCCATACCCTAACCTTCACATACCCTAATCCTCCCATACCCACACCCTCCCATACCCTAACCTTCACATACCCTAATACTCCCATACCCACACCCTCCAATATTCTAACCTTCATATACCCTAATCCTCCCATACCCACACCCTCCCATACCCTAACCTTCACATACCCTAATACTCCCATACCCATACCCTCCCATACCCTAACCTTCACATACCCTAATCCTCCCATACCCACACCCTCCCATACCCTAACCTTCACATACCCTAATCCTCCCATACCCACACCCTCCCATACCCTAACCTTCACATACCCTAATCCTCCCATACCCACACCCTCCCATACCCTAACCTTCACATACCCTAATACTCCCATACCCACACCCTCCCATACCCTAACCTTCACATACCCTAATACTCCCATACCCACACCCTCCCATACCCTAACCTTCACATACCCTAATCCTCCCATACCCACACCCTCCCATACCCTAACCTTCACATACCCTAATCCTCCCATACCCATACCCTCCCATACCCTAACCTTCACATACCCTAATCCTCCCATACCCACACCCTCCCATACCCTAACCTTCACATACCCTAATACTCCCATACCCATACCCTCCCATACCCTAACCTTCACATACCCTAATCCTCCCATACCCATACCCTCCCATACCCTAACCTTCACATACCCTAATCCTCCCATACCCATACCCTCTCATACCCTAACCTTCACATACCCTAATCCTCCCATACCCACACCCTCCCATACCCTAACCTTCACATACCCTAATCCTCCCATACCCACACCCTCCCATACCCTAACCTTCACATACCCTAATCCTCCCATACCCACACCCTCCCATACCCTAACCTTCACATACCCTAATCCTCCCATACCCACACCCTCCCATACCCTAACCTTCACATACCCTAATCCTCCCATACCCACACCCTCCCATACCCTAACCTTCACATACCCTAATCCTCCCATACCCACACCCTCCCATACCCTAACCTTCACATACCCTAATCCTCCCATACCCACACCCTCCCATACCCTAACCTTCACATACCCTAATCCTCCCATACCCACACCCTCCCATACCCTAACCTTCACATACCCTAATCCTCCCATACCCACACCCTCCCATACCCTAACCTTCACATACCCTAATCCTCCCATACCCATACCCTCCCATACCCTAACCTTCACATACCCTAATCCTCTCATACCCACACCCTCCCATACCCTAACCTTCACATACCCTAATCCTCCCATACCCATACCCTCCCATACCCTAACCTTCACATACCCTAATCCTCCCATACCCACACCCTCCCATACCCTAACCTTCACATACCCTAATCCTCCCATACCCATACCCTCCCATACCCTAACCTTCACATACCCTAATCCTCTCATACCCAAACCCTCCCATACCCTAACCTTCACATACCCTAATCCTCCCATACCCATACCCTTTGTGCTGCGTCCTCCTCATGTGTGGCAGTAACCAACCTCCATGCTTGCAATTCCGAGGCATTGAAGACTGTAAGTTCTATCAAGTCCAGTCGCTCTGTGCTGGAGAGGAAGAGCTGTCAGTCCAGTGGCTATACCCTCAGCTTTCCTCAGTATTTCACAAACTCTCCCTCTCCAGGGCAGGCCTGCTTGGTATAAGAGTCTGTGATTGGTATAAGAGCCTTGATTCTAAACCCCATATCTCCTCAAACATACCGTCTGGATGAACTAACAGTGTAACACTCTTCTCTCAACATACTCCTCAGAGTCCCTACTGAGAAAATAAAAAATGTCACCCAAATATGTGGTACCTCATAATCAACAGAATGCATCTGTAATACAGCACAGGTTTTTAAATGTCCCCTAATTCACTCTGAGCCCAGGTAGACGTCACCTTCCCTCTTCTGGTATCATCCGTCCCTCACTAGTGCTGTTATCATCTGTGCCTCAGAAGTGTTGTGTTGTCTGTCCCTCACTAGTGCTGTTATCATCTGTGCCTCAGAAGTGTTGTGTTGTCTGTCCCTCACTAGTGCTGTTATCATCTGTGCCTCAGAAGTGTTGTGTTGTCTGTCCCTCACTAGTGCTGTTATCATCTGTGCCTCAGAAGTGTTGTGTTGTCTGTCCCTCACTAGTGCTGTTATCATCTGTCCCTCACTAGTGCTGTGCTGTCTGTCCCTCACTAGTGCTTTGTTATCTGTCCCTCACTAGTGCTGTTATCATCTGTGCCTCAGAAGTGTTGTGTTGTCTGTCCCTCACTAGTGCTGTTATCATCTGTGCCTCAGAAGTGTTGTGTTGTCTGTCCCTCACTAGTGCTGTTATCATCTGTCCCTCACTAGTGCTGTGCTGTCTGTCCCTCACTAGTGCTTTGTTATCTGTCGCTCACTAGTGCTGTTATCATCTGTGCCTCAGAAGTGTTGTGTTGTCTGTCCCTCACTAGTGCTGTTATCATCTGTCCCTCACTAGTGCTGTGCTGTCTGTCCCTCACTAGTGCTTTGTTATCTGTCCCTCACTAGTGCTGTTATCATCTGTCCCTCACTAGTGCTTTGTCATCTGTCCCTCACTAGTGCTTTGTTATCTGTCCCTCACTAGTGCTGTGCTGTCTGTCCCTCACTAGTGCTTTGTTATCTGTCCCTCACTAGTGCTGTTATCATCTGTCCCTCACTAGTGCTTTGTTATCTGTCCCTCACTAGTGCTGTTATCATCTGTGCCTCAGAAGTGTTGTGTTGTCTGTCCCTCACTAGTGCTGTTATCATCTGTGCCTCAGAAGTGTTGTGTTGTCTTTCCCTCACTAGTGCTGTTATCATCTGTGCCTCAGAAGTGTTGTGTTGTCTGTCCCTCACTAGTGCTGTTATCATCTGTCCCTCACTAGTGCTGTGCTGTCTGTCCCTCACTAGTGCTTTGTTATCTGTCCCTCACTAGTGCTGTTATCATCTGTGCCTCAGAAGTGTTGTGTTGTCTGTCCCTCACTAGTGCTGTTATCATCTGTGCCTCAGAAGTGTTGTGTTGTCTGTCCCTCACTAGTGCTGTTATCATCTGTCCCTCACTAGTGCTGTGCTGTCTGTCCCTCACTAGTGCTTTGTTATCTGTCGCTCACTAGTGCTGTTATCATCTGTGCCTCAGAAGTGTTGTGTTGTCTGTCCCTCACTAGTGCTGTTATCATCTGTCCCTCACTAGTGCTGTGCTGTCTGTCCCTCACTAGTGCTTTGTTATCTGTCCCTCACTAGTGCTGTTATCATCTGTCCCTCACTAGTGCTTTGTCATCTGTCCCTCACTAGTGCTTTGTTATCTGTCCCTCACTAGTGCTGTTATCATCTGTGCCTCAGAAGTGTTGTGTTGTCTGTCCCTCACTAGTGCTGTTATCATCTGTGCCTCAGAAGTGTTGTGTTGTCTGTCCCTCACTAGTGCTGTTATCATCTGTGCCTCAGAAGTGTTGTGTTGTCTGTCCCTCACTAGTGCTGTTATCATCTGTCCCTCACTAGTGCTGTGCTGTCTGTCCCTCACTAGTGCTTTGTTATCTGTCCCTCACTAGTGCTGTTATCATCTGTGCCTCAGAAGTGTTGTGTTGTCTGTCCCTCACTAGTGCTGTTATCATCTGTGCCTCAGAAGTGTTGTGTTGTCTGTCCCTCACTAGTGCTGTTATCATCTGTCCCTCACTAGTGCTGTGCTGTCTGTCCCTCACTAGTGCTTTGTTATCTGTCGCTCACTAGTGCTGTTATCATCTGTGCCTCAGAAGTGTTGTGTTGTCTGTCCCTCACTAGTGCTGTTATCATCTGTCCCTCACTAGTGCTGTGCTGTCTGTCCCTCACTAGTGCTTTGTTATCTGTCCCTCACTAGTGCTGTTATCATCTGTCCCTCACTAGTGCTTTGTCATCTGTCCCTCACTAGTGCTTTGTTATCTGTCCCTCACTAGTGCTGTTATCATCTGTGCCTCAGAAGTGTTGTGTTGTCTGTCCCTCACTAGTGCTGTTATCATCTGTGCCTCAGAAGTGTTGTGTTGTCTGTCCCTCACTAGTGCTGTTATTATCTGTGCCTCAGAAGTGTTGTGTTGTCTGTCCCTCACTAGTGCTGTTATCATCTGTCCCTCACTAGTGCTGTGCTGTCTGTCCCTCACTAGTGCTTTGTTATCTGTCCCTCACTAGTGCTGTTATCATCTGTCCCTCACTAGTGCTTTGTCATCTGTCCCTCACTAGTGCTTTGTTATCTGTCCCTCACTAGTGCTGTTATCATCTGTGCCTCAGAAGTGTTGTGTTGTCTGTCCCTCACTAGTGCTGTTATCATCTGTGCCTCAGAAGTGTTGTGTTGTCTGTCCCTCACTAGTGCTGTTATTATCTGTGCCTCAGAAGTGTTGTGTTGTCTGTCCCTCACTAGTGCTGTTATCATCTGTCCCTCACTAGTGCTGTGCTGTCTGTCCCTCACTAGTGCTTTGTTATCTGTCCCTCACTAGTGCTGTTATCATCTGTGCCTCAGAAGTGTTGTGTTGTCTGTCCCTCACTAGTGCTGTTATTATCTGTGCCTCAGAAGTGTTGTGTTGTCTGTCCCTCATTAGTACTGTTATCATCTGTGCCTCAGAAGAGGCACAGATGAGAATTATCCAAGTTCTAACATGTCTTGGTTGAGGAAGTTAATCATATTGAATCATTCCAGGACACAATAACAGATTTAACATTAAATCATTTTGCTAGAGCCTTTGAAGAAATTTTATAGCCCACACACAAAAGAGGAAAAAGTTGCCAGTTCAGTCACACACAGAAGCAGAAAAAGTTGCCAGTCCAGTCACACACAGAAGAAAAAAAAGGTTGCCAGTTCAGTCACACACAGGAGAGGAAAAGGTTGCCAGTTCAGTCACACATAGAAGCGGAAAAAGTTGGCAGTTCAGTCACATACAGAAGAGACAAAGGTTGCCAGTTCAGTCACACACAGAAGAGGAAAAGGTTGCCAGTTCAGTCACATAGAAGCGGAAAAAGTTGGCAGTTCAGTCACATACAGAAGAGACAAAGGTTGCCACTTCAGTCACACACAGAAGACAAAAAGGTTGCCAGCTCAATCCCCCAGGCTTCCATTTTTACAGCAGAAACAATTCCATCCAGATAAATGTAAAATAAGTGTTTGAAGACACCAGCTCATCAGGGTTAAGTGTTCACATGGGAAACACCAGCTCATCAGGGCTAAGTATTTGGACATGGGAAACACCAGCTCATCAGGGCTAAGTATTTGGACATGGGAAACACCAGCTCATCAGGGCTAAGTATTTGGACATGGGAAACACCAGCTCATCAGGGTTAAGTGTTTGGACATAGGAAACACCAGCTCATCAGGGTTAGCAAGCAAAAAGTTTGACTGTCGTGCAGGTGTTCAGCTCTGTAGTTATATGGGGCCCGCATTGCTCTATTTTGCAATTCATAATGCTTGTTTTATTTTATTGTTTATTTTGTTCCTGTTGTGTTGTGCTGTGTCCAGAGGAGGATGGCTTGGGTTGAGTTTTGGTTCCTCTCCAGGTTTCTTCCTCGTGCTCCTGGGAATTTTTCCTCACCACTGTCGCCCTTGTCTTGCTCACTGGGGGCTTGGACTTGGACATTTGTAAAGCTGCTTTGTGTCAACAGTTGTTATAAAAAGTGCTACAGACATATATTAGACAATGATTTTGACTAATGCACCACACATTTTCAGCACTTTTTACAACAGTTACAAAAGGAAAGAGCCAGAAGGAACCACAGGCATGTGGGCACCCTGGAACGTCAGCACTCCGCCACTCTCAACAAACTAGAGTGACAAAAGAGAGGTGAAGTGACAGCATCATAACATCCCAGTTTAGCAGAACTCTCAATGCCCATGAACCCCCAGAGCTACACCTTTACCTAAGATGGGAAGTAAATAAAATGCCTGACTGTACAGTTTTCAGCCTAGCCTTAAATACTGAGACTGTGTCTGACTCTCGAACATTTACAGGAAGCTTATTCCATAGTGTGGGAGCTTTATAGGAAAAGGCTCCGCCCCTGCAGTAGATTTTCTTAATCTTGGTACTAGTAAAGAGCCTCACCTTTTGATCTAAGCAGACGTGGTGGGTCATAATGCACTAGGAGTTCTCTAAGGTAAAGGATAAATAGATAAAGACAGAAAGGTAGTGATGTGTACTGATCACCTAGTATGTCATTACTCTAACAGCTGAGTTTCGAACGTTTTGGTGTATATTCAGAGTTTTAGCAAATACACCCAAAATATAGAACGTTGTGATAGCCAACAGAGGAGCTAAAGAAGGCATGGACTAGAGTTTCAACATCTCAGCATGAGTGAAAGCACAGAGAGAAAATGAAGACCAAGATTCCTCACCACCTGCACATGCTTGGCTGCTACACTATGGATGATGTTCCCTTAAGGTTATGGCCTGGGGCTTCTAGAGCTGCACCAGAAATACCCATAGAGGCTAAGAAATGGTGGAGATGCATGCTGTGATTTATAGTACCAACAGCTGCACTGAGATCAATGAGAAGAAGAATTGCTGGTGAACCAGTATCAGCAGGAACCGAGAGGTTCTTGAGAACTCTCAAGCGAGCAGATTCTGTACTGCGAAACAAATGGAGATCATTTGCAGAGCAAAAAGCTTTAAGTTGTGTGATCGCCACTTTTTCATCCCGTTAGCTGAGGATGAGACGTGGGGATTTGTGAGGGCTTAGCGAGAGCAAGTCCTGGCACTGTTTGAGAAGGACATGTGCTACGAGAATTTTTCCTTGCCACGGTCACCTTCGGGTTGATCCTTAGGTGCCTGCACCTGGCACCTCTCTGCTGCTCGTTCCTGTAAAGCTGCTTTGTGACAACAACAATTGTAAGAAGCTCCATACAAATCCATTTGAATTGGTGAACTGGTGAAGTGGTGAGCAGAATCAGCCTGGAAGCATGTAAACCAGGATCGGGAAGAGGAGGGGGATGTTGGATCAGCCTGGAAGCATGTAAACTGGGATCGGGAAGAGGAGGGGGATGTTGGATCAGCCTGGAAGCATGTAAACTGGGATTGGGAAGAGGAGGGGGATGTTGGATCAGCCTGGAAGCATGTAAACTGGGATCGGGAAGAGGAGGGGGATGTTGGATCAGCCTGGAAGCATGTAAACCGGGATCGGGAAGAGGAGGGGGATGTTGGATCAGCCTGGAAGCATGTAAACCGGGATCAGGAAGAGGAGGGGGATGTTGGATCAGCCTGGAAGCATGTAAACCGGGATCGGGAAGAGGAGGGGGATGTTGGATCAGCCTGGAAGCATGTAAACCGGGATCGGGAAGAGGAGGGGGATATTGGATCAGTCTGGAAGCATGTAAACCGGGATTGGGAAGAGGAGGGGGATATTGGATCAGCCTGGAAGCTTGTAAACCGGGATTGGGAAGAGGAGGGGGATATTGGATCAGCCTGGAAGCTTGTAAACCGGGATCGGGAAGAGGAGGGGGATGTTGGTAGATTTTGCTTTGGCTTTATCTTTGAAGAGGCCTGAAAAGTAGAACTGGAAAACCTGGGATTGAGTGGTGTGCTGAATCATTAACTGTGCTGAAATGCTGTTATGGTGTGAAGTACAGCACAACCCAGAGAGCGGTGAAGACTGACGTGATGACCACAAATACCCACTACACAACTGGAGAAGTGGATATAATTAAGGTCAGCTAAGCACCCTGAGTATGGGTGGAGAAGTCTACATGCTGGGTAAGGCTAATGTCACGCTTTCAGCCTCCAGATGGCCTCCAACTGACTACACTTCCCAGAGTCCTACTGAGTGCTCTCAATCCCCTGAGTATTACGACCACCTGGTTCTTGTTGAGTCTGATTTGTAATATTATACATACGCATCAGGCTTTTTGGATTGTGAGTGGATTAAACCTCTTATTCATACCTTCGAGCGACTCTGCTTCTGTTTCCAGCCTGAGCTGACAGTTAAAACAATCCAGCACAGCAATAAACTCAGTAGAAAAGAGCAGGAAAATGGATGAGGCCAACAGTAGAGGTTCTTTAGGTTCTGGCAGTAAGGGGTGGGGAGCATAGCCCAACACCTAAACTCTGGCAATTACACCCTAGTGGGGGGGGATCGAGGGGTCAAGGTCATCTCCCTGCAGATGCACCTGGGAAATGTTGGGAGGTAAGAGATGGGAGGGGCAGGTAAGGCTGATTGACGAAGACCAGCCAACGAAAGGGAAGGGGAAGCGTTCAGTGAGCAAAATAAAAGTACCGTGCAATAAGAGTCCTGTCACGGATCTCAGCACACCTTCATGTTTTCACCTCCACCACCTCCCCTGAATGCTAGCAGCCTGCAGTTTGTTGCCATCTACTCCACACAACCTCTTTAAACCCCCCCGCCCCGCATTAGTTAATCTCCTTCTATTCACTGTGCTGTTTTTGAGTTCGTGCCAAGGGCAATTCATTGCTCTTTCTACGTTCAATTTAATCATTAAAATTGTTTAAATGATTTTGCACCAGCGTCTTGCGTTTGAGTTATGGGTCTAAAAAAAAATGTCCAGAATAAAAAAAAAAGAAAAAGGAGCACAATGGAGAAACTCAGAATAACTCTCACCACACATCAGCATGCCACTTTTATCCAAAGCAACTTACACCTAATGACTGAGTACAACTTGAGCAATTGAGGGGTCTTGGTCAGGGGCCCCAACAGTGGCAGGGCTTGAACCAGCAACCTTCCCATTACAAGGCACATACCTTAACCACTGAGACACCACTGCCCTATGTTGCACTGCACTATTGCTCTCACTCCACATCACTATTGTCACAGAACCCTCCCCTCCCCACTAGTCACGTGGTACGGCCTGCTGCGTGCAATGGCGTAACCACGCCGTTTGTGCTTAGCACACAGCTGCACATGGTTTAGTCTGGTAATGTCTGTGTGTACTTAAACTGCTGTGGGAGTGTGCTTCGTTGCGGTTATTGATCATGTTCACGTTCACGGCAGTGTTAATGTTCACAATGTTCACATCATTAACGTTAGTCGTATGTGTTATTGATGTTCACTGTTTGCGTTATATGTGAGTGCCTTTGTCTTCCGTGTTTTTCAATAAATGTCTGTCTCCGTCAAGGGAGTCTGTGCGTCCTGCTCCGAGCTCTGCAGCACTCGGGCCGTTATAAATATTACTCTCACTGCACATCATAACTCTTATTACACATCATCATTACTCTAATTACACATCATTATTACTCTAATTACACATCGTTATTACTCTCACTACACAACATTACTCTCATTGCACATGATAACTCTCATTACACATCATCATTACTCTAATTACACATCATTATTTCTCTAATTACACATCATCATTACTCTAATTACACATCATTATTACTCTAATTACACATCATTATTACTCTCACTACACATCATTACTCTCACTGCACATGATAACTCTCATTACACATCATCATTACTCTAATTACACATCATTATTACTCTAATTACACATCATTATTACTCTAATTACACATCATTATTACTCTCACTACACATCATTACTTTAATTACACATCATCATTACTCTAATTACACATCATCATTACTCTCACTACACATCATTACTCTCATTACACATCATCATTACTCTAATTACACATCATTACTCTCATTACACATCATTATTACTCTAATTACACATCATTATTACTCTCACTACACATCATTTCTCTCACTACACATCATTACTTTAATTACATATCATTATTACACTACAAGGGCATTATCTATTAGTTCTTAATTAATAACTCGAGTTGGAATTGTTTTTTCAGATGATAAACTGTTGGATATTGACTCTGGAAGCACTTTAATAATCAATTACTTCTAGTTTGAGGGTATTTGGTCGGTGGGTGACATTTTTCTTCTATTGTTCTCCTTGTCTAGATGAGGCAGGAGCAGCAGTTTCTGTTTATGACTTCAGAGAGAGAATGACAGAGAGAGAGGGAGAGAAAGAGAGAGAGAGAGAAAGAGATTTACCTTCATGTACTAGTCTTCAAGTTCTGAGTCACAGCACATGGCTGACAACCAGTTGGAAACAAAACAATGAAAGGTCTTTGGGGAGAGGTGTTTAGGTGATAGTCTGCTTACATTCTCACATTCCCTCTCTGCTGTGTGTGTGTGTGTGTGTGTGTGTGTGTGAGCTGTGTTGGAGTGAAGACATCTGCTTGGTTTGGAAATGAGTCATCAGAGACAGTGGAGCCATGCAAAGGTAACCCAGACCTGCTGACCCCTTGAGCTCAGCGTGTGTGTGTGTGTGTGGGTGGTGTTTGCGTGCATGTGTGCAAGAGTGTGTGAGTGTGTACGTGTGTGTGGATGTGGTACGTGTCCTTGTGTGCGTTCATGTTTTGGCCCTGATCACACAGCAGCAACTCATGACCTGCGTGCTCGGTGACATCATAAGAATGTAAGATTACCTTCCTGGATTGCCAATCTAATTTCTCCCTTTCCGCTCGAACGCGTTCCATTGCCTCATTTTGCTGGATTAACTCTCTCATATGAAAGCAGTCTTACTCACTCTGTGTGTGTGTGTGTGTGTGTGTGTGTGTGTGTGTGTGTGTGTGTGTGTGTGCTGAGCCCTCTGGCTGAATTAATGTTTTTCTTTTAGGGATCCTCTGCCTGACCCCAGCATGACGTGCCATGTTTTTGGTCATAGGTAAAACGCTTTTGAAACTTACCAGTCAGCGCAGCCTGTCACAGCCAAACAAAGCTGGCAACCATTGTCGCTACCGCAGCTGCACGAAACGATAAATTCCTGCAAGAAGTAATGCGTTTTGAAACATGGGTAGCAATTAGGCAATTATTACACTGCAACTAATAAGCTAGCTTTAGTATAAATCCATTCAGTGATTTATATGCGGATAACTAACATCTGACTGATTTTGCACAAACTCAAAGGAAATCAAAGGATCTTATGACATCATTCACATCAAACAAACTAAATCCCCCTCATTCACTGCCATATCTATGAATTCTTCAGCAGGCATCTCGGAGAAAAGAGTGTGATCACGTCCTTGTGCACTATCTCTCACTTTGAGAATGTGTGATCACGTGCACTGTCTCTTACTTTGAGAGTGTGTGATCACGTGCAGTGTCTTTCACTTTTAGAACATGCGATCACGTGCACTCTCTCTCACTTTGAGAACATGCGATCACGTGCGCTCTCTCACTTTGAGAACATGCGATCACGTGCACTCTCTCTCACTTTGAGAACATGCGATCATGTGCGACTGTCTCACTTTGAGAACATGCGATCACATGCACTCTCTCTCACTTTCAGAACATGTGATCACGTGCACTCTCTCTCACTTTAAGAGCACACATGTGACCTGGGAGGGACGCTGAGGGAGACTGAGTGTGAGACTTTAACGTCTTGCTCTGTGGAAGCGTCCACTGCTCCAGCTCTTACACAGAGAGCAGGACAGTCAGCTCACACACGGTCAGAATGCTCCAGACTGTTTATTTATTTTGAATCTTTTTGAAAACAGCTTTTTTGACAGATAGTTCAAGTCAACAGTTTAACAGTTTAAAGATCTTTGCATACCCAAAGCACGAAAGCACACACACCCACACCTACCCCCACACACACCCACACCCCCACACACACACTCATTACTGCTGCGGGATTAAAGTTACACCATAGGTTGTGACATGCACCATAAAAACTTTCATTACTCAAAGTTAACCGCGCTAACTGGCCATTCAGATGGAAAACTAATGCTCCCATGATGACCACTGTATTGTTCCAGCATGTTTAAATGATGTGGTATTATGACAGTATTGTTCTAATATGTTTAAATGTTTTTGTAGTATGACAGTAATGTTCTAGTATGGATAAATGTAGTTACATTATGACAGTGTTGTTCTAATATGTTTAAATGTTGTAGTATGACAGTAATGTTCTATTATGTTTAATGTTGTATTATAACAGTATTGATGTAGGATGTTTAAATGATGTTGTATTATGACAGTATTGTTCATGCATGTTTAAATTTAGTTGTATTATAACAGTATTGTTCTAGTACATATAAATGTTTTTACACTAAGACAGTTTCTTTCTAGTATGTTTAAATGATGTATTATGACAGTATTATTCTAGTTTTTTTAATGTGGATATATTATGACTGTATAAGTCTAGGATGTTTAAATGATGTTGTATTATGACAGTATTGTTCTAGTATATTTAAATGTTGCTGCATTATGACAGTATTGTTCTAGTACGTTTAAGTATTTTTGTATTATGACAGTATAGTTCTAGTATGTTTAATGTTAACTGTATTATAACAGTATTGTTCTAGTACATATAAATGTTGTTATATTATAACAGTATTTTTCTAGTGTCATGGAACGCTCGCCTCCCGCGAGTCACATGGTTCGGCCAGCCACATGCAGTAGGAGGACTTTCATTTGTAACCACACCTGCACACACCTGCACCTCGTTTTGTCTGTGTGTATTTAAACTCATGTCAGGGTGTGCGGCGTGGTTGGTCATTGTAGATGTAATGTCTAAATGTAACATGTTTGTTAGATGTATCCTTGTGTATTTTGTTCATATAACGTCAATCGTTTCTTGTTCATGTTTATCGTTTGTAATGCATGAGTGCCGCTGTCATTTATGTTATTAAATGTTCGTCCCTGTCGAGGAAGTCTGTGCGTCCTGCCTCGCGCCCTGCGGCTGAGTTCATAACCAGAAATAACTGCAGTAGAATATACAAATGCTCAAAATCTTGAGATTAGCAGATGAGAATGTTAGACAGATCAAGATGGACTCTTATAGGGAGATAACAGAGGACTAACTAGAAACAGGCGTGACCAATAATCAGCTGACCTGGAGCAAACTAAGGGTTTCTGGGTAGTGTAGTGCGAAGTCCGACTGGAAAGCATGCCAACAACCTTGATGCGCACCACATCCCTGTTTAAAAACATCAGTTCTTCTGTTCTCAGTTTTAATTGCAGATTTATTGTCAACTGTTTGGTGGTGGATGTGCATTTGAATGAGTGTATGCAAGGTGTAAATGTGATCTGTTGTTCAATGTCTTGCTCAGAATCCAATCCAAACTTATTGATAGTCTTTCAGATGCATGTGTTCTTGTATTCCTGTGTGTTGTATGATGAAAAATCAGTATGACAGCTCTTTGTGTGACTCCTGACCCTATGGTCATGTGATTATGAAGAATCATTACAATTGTGTTAGAAAGCTTTATATTATACACTTGGTATAACCATGATATTATGACACACAGTAGGTGCCATGAAGTAGACTGACTGTTTAACAACTCACTGGCATGACGATTTAACAGTCGAGGCCAGCACGCTGACCTTTATGGCCTCCCATATTCCACATACAGCTGAGCGATTACCTTCCTTCCTCTGGCCAGGGGAAGAGTTACCAAGTGGGACAGAAAGATAACACTCAGAGTGATAATACCCAGCACCGTTTTCAATGTTTTCTTTTAACCTCAGCTCCTGTAGACAGCCCGTTTGAGCCAGCATGAGTCCAGAATGGATCGTGTCTCTCTGTGGCTGAGATGGGAAGAGAGTGTTACACTCAGACGTCTGTTTGACCTTTTGGTGTGCTTGTTCTCCAGTGTTTTGTGGGTGAGGATGTGTTCAGAGTTGGTGAGCAGTGAACATTAAACGAGCGTGGGAGCAAACTGCAGCCTGAGGGTTTGTCTTCTGATTCTGTTATCAACACCTTCCTGTGCCTCTTACTGGGTAACATATGCAGTAGGCTTGGCAGTGTGCAGTGCTGTGCAGTGTGCATTTGGCAGTCTGCAGTGCTTGGGGGGGGCAGGATTGTAGTGGTGGTGGTGGGTCTTTGGGGCAGGACTGTAGTGGTGGTGGGTCTCTGGGGCAGGACTGTAGTGGTGGTGGGTCTCTGGGGCAGGACTGTAGTGGTGGTGGGTCTCTGGGGCAGGACTGTACTGGTGGTGGTGGGTCTCTGGGGCAGGACTGTACTGGTGGTGGGTCTTTGGGGGAGGACTGTAGTGGTGGTGGGTCTCTGGGGCAGAACAGTAGTGGTAGTGGGTCTCTAGTGCAGGACTGTACTGTTGGTGGGTCTCTGGGGCAGGACTATAGTGGTGGTGGGTCTCTGGGGCAGGACTGTACTGGTGGTGGGTCTCTGGGGCAGGACTGTACTGGTGGTGGGTCTCTGGGGCAGGACTGTAGTGGTGGTTGGGCTCTGGGGCAGGACTGTAGTGGTGGTTGGGCTCTGGGGCAGGACTGTATTGGTGGTGGGTCTCTGGGGCAGGACTGTAGTGGTGGTGGGTCTCTGGGGCAGGGCTGTAGTGGTGGTTGGTCTCTTGGGCAGGGCTGTAGTGGTGGTTGGGCTCTGGGGCAGGGCTGTAGTGGTGGTGGGTCTCTGGGGCAGGACTGTAGTGGTGGTGGGTCTCTGGGGCAGGGCTGTAGTGGTGGTGGGTCTCTGGGGCAGGACTGTACTGGTGGTGGTGGGTCTCTGGGGCAGGACTGTACTGGTGGTGGGTCTTTGGGGGAGGACTGTAGTGGTGGTGGGTCTCTGGGGCAGAACAGTAGTGGTAGTGGGTCTCTAGTGCAGGACTGTACTGTTGGTGGGTCTCTGGGGCAGGACTATAGTGGTGGTGGGTCTCTGGGGCAGGACTGTACTGGTGGTGGGTCTCTGGGGCAGGACTGTACTGGTGGTGGGTCTCTGGGGCAGGACTGTACTGGTGGTGGGTCTCTGGGGCAGGACTGTAGTGGTGGTTGGGCTCTGGGGCAGGACTGTAGTGGTGGTTGGGCTCTGGGGCAGGACTGTATTGGTGGTGGGTCTCTGGGGCAGGACTGTAGTGGTGGTGGGTCTCTGGGGCAGGACTGTAGTGGTGGTTGGTCTCTGGGGCAGGGCTGTAGTGGTGGTTGGGCTCTGGGGCAGGGCTGTAGTGGTGGTGGGTCTCTGGGGCAGGACTGTAGTGGTGGTGGGTCTCTGGGGCAGGGCTGTAGTGCTGGTGGGTCTCTGGGGCAGGACTGTAGTAGTGGTGGGTCTCTGGGGCAGGACTGTATTGGTGGTGGGTCTCTGGGGCAGGGCTGTAGTGGTGGTTGGGCTCTGGGGCAGGACTGTATTGGTGGTGGGTCTCTGGGGCAGGGCTGTAGTGGTGGTGGGTCTCTGGGGCAGGACTGTAGTGGTGGTTGGGCTCTGGGGCAGGACTGTAGTGGTGGTGGGTCTCTGGGGCAGGACTGTACTGGTGGTGGGTCTCTGGGGCAGGACTGTAGTGGTGGTGGGTCTCTGGGGCAGGGCTGTAGTGGTGGTGGGTCTCTGGGGCAGGGCTGTAGTGGTGGTTGGTCTCTGGGGCAGGGCTGTAGTGGTGGTGGGTCTCTGGGGCAGGGCTGTAGTGGTGGTGGGTCTCTGGGGCAGGACTGTAGTAGTGGTGGGTCTCTGGGGCAGGGCTGTAGTGGTGGTGCGTCTCTGGGGCAGGGCTGTAGTGGTGGTGGGTCTCTGGGGCAGGACTGTAGTAGTGGTGGGTCTCTGGGGCAGTGATACCACCCAATGAGACACATGCGATGCCATGTACTGCCAGTTCCATGGATGCTTGGAGTTGGGTTGCATGGCGCTGCCTCTTGGAACAAGGCTGCTCCTGTAATACTGCCTGGAATCCTTCCTTCCATTTGTAAGCCCCCAGGCTTGATGTAAAACGAAGAAACATTTATTGAATTCTCTTGCTTTCTGTGTCTGTCTGCCTTTGTCTCTTCACATGCTCACGGATCCCAGAGGGATCTCACACAGCAGTAGTTTAGCTAGTTGGCCTTTATGTTGTAATTTCACGGCAGCTGTCCCTGGGAAAGAGAGAAAGGGAGGGAAAGAACCTCTACCTCCTTCCCAACACATTCTCCCAGCCACACACCGTACCGCCGTCCACCACACACTCTCTCAGCAGCGCATAGCGACATCAGTTTATTCAGCTTAACCAAACCTTTTCATTCATCCACACAAACGTTCTTTTTTTCATTCACCCACACAAATGTTCTTCAGAGACTCTGCTGACATGATGCATTCCCACAGGCCAACCTCGGGTGGAAGTGTTTGGTATTACTTTCGTGTGTGTCCTATTTAGAACATGTAGATGCAAGATGCTTGAGTGGGGAAACACTGAACAGTGCAGTGTGGGAAAACACTGAACAATGTAGTGTGGGGAAACACCGAACAGTGCAGTGTTAGGAAAACACTGAAAAGTGTAGTGTGGGGAAACACTGAACAGTGCAGTGTGGGGAAACACCGAACAGTGCACTGTTAGGAAAACACTGAAAAGTGTAGTGTGGGGAAACACTGAACAGTGCAATGTTAGGAAAACACTGAATAGTGCAGTGTGTGGAAAAAACTGAACAGTGCAGTGTGGGGAAAACACTGAACAGCATAGCAGCTGGACCACAGTACACCAAAACTAATATAACTCATTTATAAAAAAAAAAAGAAAAAAGAATGCTGTTGAATGCTTCCTTAGGCTACCAGTTAAAGGGATAACCCTGAGACTACCAGTTAAAGGGATACTTCCCTTAGACAAGGAGGCATTGTAAATACAGAGTGTGGGTGTTATACCGTAGTAGAACTACCACCATATCAGTATTCATATCGTTAAGGCAGGTTTACCAACCCCATAAATAGTGTACATCGTACTGCCGAATGCAATGTCCAGGTCCATGTAGTTGACTTCTCTGTGCAAGTTCGCAGATGTAAAGCCTGAGCTGAGCCTGAGCTGAGCCTGAGCTGAGCCTGAGCCTCAGCTCAAGGGTGTCTATAATCTCCCAAAAGAACGTTGAATGAGAATGAAAAGGAAAGTTGCTAATTTTACAGACAGGAGGATTCAGGGACCAGCTGGGGGTGAAGAATCGCTTAGGTGGGCTATGCAGTATTAATGACGTCACATCCTAGCCTCTTCAGCTCTCAAACACTCATTAATCAGCTCTGATTTTTAAACAGTGTCAGTGTTGGAAATAAATGTTTTCTCGGCGGGCTAGGTTGAGGGAATGGAACAGGATTTGGATGGAGATCTTTCGCTGGAACATGGGTTCTTAGGAGGAGGGGTTAGCTGTGAGGCGATCACTGCTGGAAAATGCCGGGCTTAGTGACTCTGGCGCAGAGAATGCTTTTCCTAATGCATGTCTTGTAATCGTCGTGATCAGTGTGTACTGCATGGCCTGTTTTGCTGGATGATATATTAGCCATTCATCTTTATTTTACCAGGGAAAATGTGTGGAACACATATTTTTATTGGCAAGCGCTAGCCTGGGAGGAGGGGTCTGGAGGCCTGGGAGGAGGGGTTTAGGGTTGTGGGAGGAGGCATATAGTGGCAGGGCCTGGGAGGAGTGGTCTGGAGGCCTGGGAGGAGGGGTCTGGAGGTGTAGGAGGAGGTGTTTAGGGTTCTGGGAGGAGGGGTCTGGGGCAGGGCCTGGGAGGAGTGGTCTGTTGGGGTAGGAGGAGAAGTATACTAGAGCTTGCTCATGTTGATGTGTTCCACTGTTCTTCAAAGGAATATGAATTCACAAATTACTCATACACAATGAGCTCAACAGGATTTCAACTTTGAGATTAGAACCGAGAACATGATACTCTTACCGAGAAGAGAAAGTGAACTGTGGAGTTAGAACAGGAGCATAACCCTGCATAACATAGCATAGCATTAGTCTGCTAGCCTCAGTGAAATGTGCTGCAACAGTAGGGTTATATCCTTATATCCTAATATATATATATATATATATATTGGTTGGCCCGTGCCATTCTGGGTCTGCCCTGGTTCCTGGGCTTGTGTCACTCCTGTTCTGTCAGGTTATAGTGGCCCTGTCTTGGCATATTGCTTGCCTGTGGTGCTTATTTTTTACTTTTGTCTTATTCTCTATTGTTTTCAGATTTGGAGTTCTTTGTCTGTTTTGATTTGGCCAGTTTATTTGGCTTTTACATTTGGACTGTGACTAACACATGTTGCACTGGCTTTAACACGTCAAGTCATGATTTTTTAACTTGTCCTGTTTTTTTTAATTGTTCTTTATTATTTAAAGTTTAAGCATTCAAACAGTTCTTCATTTTAAAAGATTCACAACTAAACCACAACATTCTAATCTGTGCAGCAATTAATTTGTTTAATCTGCTAATTCTATTGCTATTCCGGAACATTCCGGTGCTATTCCGTTCTGCCAGTCATCTGTCAGCGAGGTGTGAAACTGAAATGTGTCTCCCTCATTCCAAAACTGTGGTTACGGCCTTTCTAACAGCAGATCTATGAGCTGCCATCGCCCTGCGTACGGGACCCCCGTCTGACCTGTAAATCCTGACGGTCTGGATACCGCGCTGGAGACATGCGGATCGGGTTTGGGCGCAGTGCTGCCGGCGGTACGCTGGAGGCTCAGGGAAGTGTCTGCGGTGAGAATGTCAGGATTTACAGCCACGGGCCTGTCACCTCATCACACCTCTGTTTCCTCCTGCATTAAATACGATGCCCCCGTCTGCAGGCCCGGCGTCGGGTGACGTGTGCAGCAGGTGGCTGAATGAGCACGGCACGGCACGCCCGTGTTCATTTCCCCGCAAGGCGAACTCCGTCCAGTGTTCCAAGAGGGATTTATGCATGAGTGATGGTGGCCAGGGCAGGTGCTGATGGAGGAGCCCATTATAACCGTGCTGAACGTTTTCAACATAAACACGCAGAACATCAGAGGACATCGTGTTTAAGAAGTGGAGTCCAGAGGAAGCGTGTGTTTGAGTGTATAGTGCATGCCGTGGTGTGTGTGTGCGGGTGGGTGTGTCCGCAGTTCATATTTGCCTGGAAGGATAGTGTGTGTGAGTGTTCATGTCCTATCCAGTGAGATTGGCATAGAAAGACAGAATGTGTATGAGTGTGTGTGTGTGTGTGTATGTGTGTGTATGTGTGTGTGTATTTGTGTGAGTATGTGCACTATGTGTGTGTGTGTGTGTGTGTGTGTGTGCGTGTATGTGTGTGTGTATTTGTGTGTGAATATGTGGAGTATGTGTGTGTGTGTGTGTGTGTGTGTCTGTGTGTGTGTGTGTGTCTGTGTGTGTGTGTGTGTGTAAGTATGTGAGCGTGTGTGTGTGTGTGTATGTGTGTGTGTATTTGTGTGTGTGAGCGTGTGTGTGTGTGTATGTGTGTGTGTATTTGTGTGTGTGAATATGTGGACTATGTGAGTGTGTGTGTGTGCGTGTGTTGTATGCCTGCATATCAGTATCTCATGACCTGCCTTCCTATGACACACCATATGTTCTCTGAAATAGGCTTCTTGCTGAGAGGGTTGTTTTACTGGTCTGGACACATTCATATTTAAGAGTTTGAGTTGTGTTGTTTCCAAGAGTCATGCTGACACTGGAAAACTTTTATCTTCGATTATGATTGGATTATGATTGGATTATGATTGGATTATGATTGGATTATGATTGGATTATGGCCAATTTGACGTGCTGGAGTGGAGAGGTGAGAAGCTCTATCTGCTGTATATATGCGAATGGGCCAGTCTGTTTGACCAGGACATAGCACTGTTACGCCGACCTGTCAGACCTGGCTGTGTCTGTTCTAGAACATTCCACAGACTACTTTTGAAACTTTATCACCTCTTCCTGTTGGATTTGGAAGCCAGAAATAGCGTTTATTCCAAAGCACAGAGTTCCTAAGAGCCCAGTCAACCTGTCCATCAGGCAGTCCTCACTGAGTGTGCGATGTGGGTCGGGACCGTGGAGACAGGCCGAGGCCCAGCGTACATCTCTCCGCTGGGCTGACTGACAGCGAAGGGAGATAGAAGCTTGTGGTACGATCTCTCTGTGAGTGTTTAACCTGGATCAGTCCCAGTAGAGATCTTAAACGCCAACACACCTGCGATACACTCGGTCCAATCTCACACATCCGCACAAAAACACACACACGCAGACATATGCATACACATGCACAAGCGCTTGCACACACACACATATGCATGCACGCACGCAAACATGCCTAGATGCACATTCACACACGTAAGTGAGGTTATTACGTTATATTTTACATGTTGATGTGATGTTAATTCATTTAATAGGAAATCCTGTTTGTTCTTACGCCATTTATCAGTTGATTTCACGACTAATGAGAGTATAGATGTATATTTTGTCTTTTCTGTGTATCCATAGTTTTCGCATATCTTTATCCTTAAGCGCAAATCTGGAGCCATGACAAACGGGAAAGGTACGTTTATGTAGTGCTTTGTTACAGCTGTTTGGTTAAACATATTTTGCTGATTAACACAGATGTGCATCATCACAGTTCAACAATTTTAATATATTATAATAATCTACCCAAATGTGATTGACTATTCGAGTCGTGAAAATAGTTTTTATTTGAGGGCAATGCTATGTTTCCATTAGCAGGCTAATATCTTCGCCTCTAATGGCATAGACACACCCACACCCACACCCACCCACCCACACAAACTCACACACACACACACACACACACACACACACACACACACACACACACACACACACACACTTTGCCAATGGCAGGGACATACAACTTCCTTCATCTGAGCTGCAGGCTCAGAGTTCTGGAGGAACTCAAACTATTATGGAGGGTTAAGGCTAGACAGTACAAAAAGCACAGAGTTGTCTGTCCCTCTGTCTGTCTCTCTCTCTTCCTCTGTCTGTCTGTCCCTCCCTCTGTCTCTGCCCTCTCTGTCTTTGACTGAACAAAAACTGCAGCGAGAACAAATTTGGCATAAATGACAGGCAGTAACAGAGAGGCATGTAGCATCTCAATCAGCATGGTTCATTCTGTCTCCGCCCATGTCTGGGGTGGTCCTCTTCAGACACACCTGTCTCCGCCCATGTCT
>NC_137499.1:9257500-9277500 GCF_041902795.1 Electrophorus electricus | reverse complement strand
CTCCCTCTCACCTACCCTCCCACTCACCTACTCTCCCTCTCACCTACCCTCCCACTCACCTACCCTCCCTCTCACCTACCCTCCCACTCACCTACCCTCCAACTCACCTACCCTCCCTCTCACCTACCCTCCCACTCACCTACCCTCCAACTCACCTACCCTCCCTCTCACCTACCCTCCCACTCACCTACCCTCCCTCTCACCTACCCTCCCACTCACCTACCCTCCCACTCACCTACCCTCCAACTCACCTACCCTCCCTCTCACCTACCCTCCCACTCACCTACCCTCCAACTCATCTACCCTCCCACTCACCTACCCTCCCACTCACCTACCCTCCCTCTCACCTACCCTCCCACTCACCTACCCTCCAACTCACCTACCCTCCCTCTCACCTACCCTCCCACTCACCTACCCTCCCTCTCACCTACCCTCCCACTCACCTACCCTCCCTCTCACCTACCCTCCCACTCACCTACCCTCCAACTCACCTACCCTCCCTCTCATCTACCCTCCCACTCACCTACCCTCCAACTCACCTACCCTCCCTCTCACCTACCCTCCCACTCACCTACCCTCCAACTCATCTACCCTCCCTCTCACCTACCCTCCAACTCATCTACCCTACCTCTCATCTACCCTCCCTCTCACCTACCCTCCAACTCATCTACCCTACCTCTCATCTACCCTACCTCTCATCTACCCTCCAACTCATCTACCCTACCTCTCATCTACCCTACCTCTCATCTACCCTCCAACTCATCTACCCTCCCTCTCACCTACCCTCCAACTCATCTACCCTCCCTCTCACCTACCCTCCAACTCATCTACCCTCCCTCTCACCTACCCTCCAACTCATCTACCCTACCTCTCATCTACCCTCCCTCTCACCTACCCTCCAACTCATCTACCCTACCTCTCATCTACCCTCCAACTCATCTACCCTACCTCTCATCTACCCTCCCTCTCACCTACGCTCCAACTCATCTACCCTCCCACTCACCTACCCTCCCACTCACCTACCCTCCAACTCATCTACCCTCCCACTCACCTACCCTCCAACTCACCTACCTTCCAGCTCACCTACCCTCCCTCTGACTGGTGGTCTTCTGACATTATGTCTAAACTCCAGTGCTGAAATGATTTCTTTAAACATTTCAAGTCACTGACCATTAGAAAGTGCGGGCCCTAGGACCCAGGAGGCGCAATCGAAATGTACACTGCGCACTGCACAAGTGGTGGCCAGCACTTGAGGAGAAAGGATGAAATTATTTAAGTAAACATGTATGAGTAGGTGGTAAGTGATTTACAGGCTCTGACCCTGCTATATTTATTAACAAACTTCCTCTTTAGCTTTTACTTCATTTCCTTCTGTTTATGGGGGCATCATACAGGTGATGGAGGCAGATGTTATGTGGTCGTCGCGTAACATCACAACTATGCCACTGCACTGCTCAAATGCCAAAAATGGGCAAGAAAATGTGGGAGAAATCTGTTCTGCATACTGCTGTTGCTCTGAAACGACTAGCTCACCAAATGGCGAGAGAAACACGAGGATGTAAACTGAAGATTGGAGGATTGAGAACGTGTCACAGTAACTGCAATGGAGTCCCGGCTCCATGTCAAGGGTAGTGTTGTCGTTTTTATATAGAGCCAGTCAAGTTGGAAGTGAGGATGGAGAGGGTGGTGTGGGTAGTGAGGGTGGTGTGAGTGGTGTGGGTGGTGTGGGTGGTGTGGGTAGTGAGGGTGGTGTGGGTAGTGAGGGTGGTGTGGGTGGAGAGGGTGGTGTGGGTGGTGTGGGTAGTGAGAGTGCTGTGGGTAGTGAGAGTGCTGTGGGTAGTGAGGGTGGTGTGAGTGGTGTGGGTGGTGTGGGTAGTGAGGGTGGTGTGGGTAGTGAGGGTGCTGTGGGTAGTAAGGATGGTGTGGGTGGAGAGGGTGGTGTGGGTGGTGTGGGTAGTGAGGGTGGTGTGGGTGGAGAGGGTGGTGTGGGTAGTGAGGATGGTGTGGATGGAGAGGGTGATGTGGGTGGTGTGGGTAGTGAGGGTGGTGTGGGTGGAGAGGGTGGTGTGGGTGGTGTGGGTAGTGAGAGTGCTGTGGGTAGTAAGGATGGTGTGGGTGGAGAGGGTGGTGTGGGTGGTGTGGGTAGTGAGGGTGGTGTGGATGGAGAGGGTGATGTGGGTGGTGTGGGTAGTAAGGATGGTGTGGGTGGAGAGGGTGGTGTGGGTAGTGAGGGTGGTGTGGGTAGTGAGGGTGGTGTGGGTAGTAAGGATGGTGTGGGTAGTAAGGATGGTGTGGGTGGAGAGGGTGGTGTGGGTAGTGAGGGTGGTGTGGGTGGAGAGGGTGGTGTGGGTAGTAAGGATGGTGTGGGTAGTGAGGATGGTGTGGGTGGTGAGGGTGGTGTGGGTAGTAAGGATGGTGTGGGTAGTAAGGATGGTGTGGGTGGAGAGGGTGGTGAGGGTGGTGTGGGTAGTGAGGGTGGTGTGGATGGAGAGGGTGGTGTGGGAAGTGAGGGTGGTGTGGGTGGAGAGGGTGGTGAGGGTGGTGTGGGTAGTGAGGATGGTGTGGGTAGTGAGGGTGGTGTGGATGGAGAGGGTGATGTGGGTGGTGTGGGTAGTAAGGATGGTGTGGGTAGTAAGGGTGGTGTGGGTGGAGAGGGTGGTGTGGGTGGTGTGGGTAGTGAGGGTGCTGTGGGTGATGTGGGTGGTGAGGGTAGTAAGGGTGGTGTGGGTAGTAAGGGTGGTGTGGGTGGTGTGGGTGGAGAGGGTGGTGTGGGTGGTGTGGGTAGTGAGAGTGCTGTGGGTAGTAAGGATGGTGTGGGTGGAGAGGGTGGTGAGGGTGGTGTGGGTAGTGAGGGTGGTGTGGATGGAGAGGGTGATGTGGGTGGTGTGGGTAGTAAGGATGGTGTGGGTAGTAAGGGTGGTGTGGGTGGAGAGGGTGGTGTGGGTGGTGTGGGTAGTGAGGGTGCTGTGGGTGATGTGGGTGGTGAGGGTAGTAAGGGTGGTGTGGGTGGTGTGGGTGGTGTGGATGGTGTGGGTAGTTCCCAGCTCTCTCTCTCCTTCTCTCCATTTAGAGGGATGTGTTGAGCTGGTGATGACCAGCTGCTGACAGCGTCTAGTGCTGTTCATTTATGTCTGTGTATAATGTATATTTATAGTCTAGACATCACAGCCTCTGGTGGATTGTCTGGGTTGGAGTGTAGACATCTAGACAAACTGCTGTTGTCCAAGGCACGTGATCACATGCTCAGAACACTCCACAGAATGCCCCACTGTCGATCACACAGGCAGAAATTGTAAGCACACGCCTCCAAAATGCTTCTCAACATACATGCAAACATTCACTCTTTAGCTTTCACAGTGCCCTAACACATACACACATGTTCCTTTCATTGTAGGTACCTATGACTGGATGTACATTTTGTTAATTATAATTCAATTACCCCAACTAACCCTAACTTACCCTAACTAACCGGGAACAAAAATCCCCCACACAGGAAAGCAATGGAACAGACATAATTAATCATCATGAACACACACACACACACACACACACACACACACACACACACACACACACACACACACACACACACACACACAGAAAGATTAGTTTGTCTGGCTTATCTCTTCCCTTGGCCAGTCTTCAGACACTGGCCTAACACAAACCTGCCCAAACCCTGAACCCAGTACACACCTGCCCAAATCCTGAACCCAACACAAACCTGCCCAAACCCTGAACGCAACAGACACACCATATCCCAGTGTGAAATGGCAGGGGATTCAAATGAGCTTAGTTGTAACATGATTTTAGCCAAGACTGTTATACAGATTTAACCAGTGTTGAGATCCAGGAAGTAAACCTGGGTTTGCTATTATGTACAAACATGGAGGTTTACAGCCAGCACTGGCAAACCCAGCTGCAGTTGTGATGTGCTAAGGCTCTGTTTCAAACACACACACACACACACACGCACACACACACACATGCACACGTGAGCACATGTGCACACACACACACACACACATGCATGCACGCACACATACACATACGTACAGTCTCTTTGCAGTCTCTCGTTGCAGTCTACTTTTATTTCCGCATGTTGGAAGAATGTGTGAGAATGTTAAAGTCAGCATGTTCACAGTGGCTTCACTGCACACAGCACGTTTGCCTTGGTCTGTCCTGGTCTGCTCTGGTCTGCTCTGGTCTGTCCTGGTCTGCTCTGGTCTGCTCTGATCTGCTCTGGTCTGTCCTGGTCTGTCCTGGTCTGTCCTTGTCTGCTCTGGTCTGTCCTGGTCTGCTCTGGTCTGCTCTGATCTGCTCTGGTCTGCTCTGGTCTGTCCTGGTCTGTCCTGGTTGGCTCTGGTCAAATAAAATTCTGACGAGGCCCAGGAAACATCACCTGACGAGGTTTTGTGTGAGCGCTGTAACAGGAATCAGGACTGGTGTTACTAATTTCCAGCGACAGGTCCCAGACTGTGTGGTGCGACTATAACAGCAGAAATGCAACAGTGAACCAGCTGAACACAATGCGTTTTTTAAAAATATTACTCATGTTTATTGCTATCCATGTAATAGCCAACAAATAGCAAACAAAATGCAAATACATAGAATACCTTCACCTGCTCAGTAAGCTTCTGTTCACACAACTATCAATGATACATTACCTAAACGTTAGCCGTAATATAATGGCCATAAGAAATAACATAACAGAAATAACTCAAACTTCTGTTGTTTTGGATTGGCTATCCTGTAAAGTTCATGTCTTTTACACTTGTGTGCATCAGGGTCTGGCCAGACTGCAGTGTCTGCCAACCAAATTTGGCCTGCAGAGACAGTTCATTAGGTTAACTGGCTGAATTTCATAGTGCCGTCACCATTTGGAAATCGTAATCAGGATGTGTGCGTAGCAAGGACATCTAACAGGCTTCACACACATGAAGTGTGTCTTCTCTTCTCTGCCGCTGCTCTAGCCTCCCGCTTGTGTCCAGACCAGGACCATCTGCCCCATCACGTTCCTGACGGAATGGAAACGCATCAGCGGAAACTCAGTCTAGGGTCATGGTCAGGGTGGAGGTTAGGGTTGTGCAGAACTCATCTGCATACTGGCAAATCATTCCTCAGTGCTGGAGCTTTCTGTTGCCTGTTTACTGCTGCCAGTGATGCCCTCTTTCCATTGTCAGAGTTCTGTTAACTGTTTAGTGTTGGTGTGCTTTAGTGTTGGTGTGCTTTGGTGTTGGTGTGCTTTGGTGTTGATGTGCTTTGGTGTTGGTGTGCTTTGGTGTTGGTGTGCTTTGGTGTTGGTGTGCTTTAGTGTTGGTGTGCTTTGGTGCTGGTGTGCTTTGGTGTTGGTGTGCTTTGGTGTTGGTGTGCATTAGTGTTGGTGTGCTTTGGTGTTGGTGTGCATTAGTGTTGGTGTGCTTTGGTGCTGATGTGCATTAGTGTTGGTGTTGGTGTGCATTAGTGTTGGTGTGCTTTGGTGTTGGTGTGCTTTGGTGTTGGTGTGCATTAGTGTTGGTGTGCTTTGGTGTTGATGTGCTTTAGTGTTGGTGTGCTTTAGAGAAAGGGAGAGAGCTAGATAGAGACATAGTGTGTGTTCATACATATACACACCTCCAAACCACCATATATCAGACATAATTGATAATCAATAATGAACATCTACCTCAGTCTCTAATGTAAACAGACACATCTTCCCGTAAAGCAGCTCATTTGGAAAACTGACTTGCTACAATGCACATGGCACGATAACTTATCCTGACGATCGCCGTGTAATGTCTGCGGAAGCCATCCCAGGCCAAACCCATAAAACACAAACAGAGCAAACAGTGCTGAAGCATGCACGCAGACGCAGGAGATAAATGTCCAGGAGACGCTGGTGCTGGGCGATCACGTACCACCCCCCTCTTCTGCTCTTTACGAGGCTGTTCTGCCGGGCTCAGCTGGACCCGGGACACGGCAGGCCAGACAGCCTGGAACCGTCGTTGGGACTTACAGAACCCAGATGCCCTGTTGTCAAGGTAATGGGCTGCTGGAGTTCTAAATGTTTGCGGGTGAAGATTCCATCTGTGTGACAAGCCGTGTATATTATTCCGTGTTCTGAGCTGTGTGCGTGTCCATGTACACTCCTGCCTGCATAAGGGGTGGGGACATGTTTACATAGGTCAAAGGGAAAGGCATGTTTTGCGCGGAGCACACCAATCAAACTGGGTCACAGTGGGAGTCTCCATGTCTGAATTCACTGTTCCCAATAAATACACACAACACAGCAGGAGACTCCTCAGGTGACTCCTCAGGTGATCACTCAGGTGATCACTCAGGTGACTCCTTAGTTGACCACTCAGGTGACTCCTCAAGTGATTCATCAGGTGACTCCTGAGGTGATCACTCAGGTGAATATTCGGGCAGCGGTGAAAACTGAATGAAGGAGCTTTGATGTTAAATGCACTTGGCCTTAACCACTGGCCTTCTATGGTTGTACACACAGCAGTAAACAACACTCATGATAATGCTCTAACCTACTGCTACTAAACACCACACCACACAGGATAAACCCCTAACCTACTGCTACTCAACACCACACCACACAGGATAAACCATTAACCTACTGATACTAAACGCCACTCCACTCATAATAAACCCCTAAACTACTGATACTAAACACCACTGCACTCATGATAAATCCCTAACCTACTGATACTAAACACCACTCTGCTCATGACAAACCTCTAACCTACTGATACTCAACACCACAATACACAGGCTACACCCCCCAACCTACTGATAGTAAACACCACTCTACTCATGACAAACCCCTAACCTACTGATACTAAACACCACACCACACAGGATAAACCACTAACCTACTGATACTAAATACTACTCCACTCACGATAAACCCCTAACCTACTGATACTAAACACCACTCCACACAGGGTAAACCCCTTACCTACTGATACTAAACACCAGTCTACTCATGACAAACCCCTAACCTACTGACACTAATCACCACTCCATGCAGGATAAACCCCTAACCTACTGATGCTAAACTCCACTCCACTCATGATAAACCTCTAACCTACTGATAGTCAACACCACAATACACAGGATAAACCCCTAACCTACTGATACTAAAAACCACTCCATGAAGGATAAACCCCTAACCTACTGATACAAACACCACTCCACACAGGATAAACCCCCAACTTACTGATAATAAACACCACTCCACTCATGACAAACTCCTAAACTACTGATACTAAACACCACTCCACTCATGATAAACCCCTAAACTACTGATACTAAACACCACTCCGCTCATGACAAACCTCTAACCTACTGATACTCAACACCACAATACACAGAATAAACCCCCAACCTACTGATAATAAACACCACTCCACTCATGACAAACCCCTAACCTACTGATACTAAACACCACACCACTCATGATAAACCCCTAACCTACTGATACTAAACACCACTCCATGCAGGATAAACCACTAACCTACTGATACTAAACTCCACTCCACTCATGATAAACCTCTAACCTACTGATACTCAACACCACTCCACTCATGATAAACCTCTAACCTACTGATACTCAACACCACTCCACACAGGATAAACCCCTAACCTACTGATACTAAACACCACTCCATGCAGGATAAACCACTAACCTACCTTTATATACTAAACCCCTTCATACTAAAATGACTTCACGCATGATAAACCAGTGTTATGCATGCAAATGTAGTGTTACAGTGTTAGATTAATCTCATTACATCAATAAGACTGTCAGCAAAACTGGCCGTCAGTAAAAACATCCTGTTTTGAACTTGCTGTGTTGCATTAATAAACTGGAAACGATGTGTTTTATGCCTCCTGTGTGATCCCTGCTCTGTGTATTTGGATCCCCCCTTTGGTGTGTGTGTTTGTGTGTGTGTGAGTGTGCGTGTGTGTGTGTGTGTGAGTGTGCGTGTGCGTGTGTGTGTGTGTGTGAGTGTGCGTGTGTGTGTGTGTGTGAGTGTGCGTGTGTGCGTGTGTGTGTGTGTGTGAGTGTGTGTGTGAGTGTGCGCGTGCGTGTGCGTGTGTGAGTGTGTGTGTGTGAGTGTGTGTGTGAGTGTGAGTGTGTGTGTGTGTGTGTGTGAGTGTGTGTGTGTGTGTGAGTGTGTGTGAGTGTGTGTGTGTGTGTGTGTGTGTGTGTGTGTGTGTGTGTGTGTGTGTGTGAGAGAGAGAGTATGTGTGTGGGTTTGGGAGTGGATTGTGAACCCTAATCATCCGATCATGTTGGCCAGGCAATTAATAATCAGAAAATAAAATGCACTAAGGAAAGGATCATTAAAATGTGGAACAAATGGGGAAAATGTAAAATATATTGCTGCCAAAACAAAGTCCTTCCTATTTTTTTTAAAGATCCCACTGTCAAACATTTCATTTGTTATTGATTTAATATTATTGTTCTTTTTCCAACCCCATTATTTTCCATTTTTTCTGGGTTGTTTTTGTTTCCGGTAAATGTTGCTGTATGGCTGTGTAGGTAGACATTACTAGAAAGAACCGAGCCAGATCAGTTTGGCTGCATAAGAGAATTTTGGCTGGAGACATTTAACACAAACAAGCCAAGCATTTCCCCCCGAGCTGGGAATGTGAGGGACCATGCCGATGGCGTGCGGGGTTTGATTCCAACACGCTAAGCTAACTCCTGCTTGCCCATAGCGACAACACTGAAAGAGGTCCAAAAGGTTTCACAATGGGCTCTAATTAACATATTTTACACGGTATTCAAATTAGCATATTTAACGTGCCATTCATTTGAATCTCATTTACATGACTTTTAAATTCTTTGAAGAGTCAGATCCTTAGTCCATGAGCATTATACAAATGCCTGTTGACTTTAATACCTAATGTTTCAGTGTGCTCATATTTATGTAGTTAAATAAATCCTATTATTTGATTTCTTATGGTTAAATGAAAACTATCTTTCTGATTGGGTATTTCCCTCCCAACCAACTCAGTTCCCTTGTTCAACGTGGTGCCCTGGTTGAAAGGTGTGCGGGAGCGAGGTGTGTAACGGGCAGCGTAACGCCGAGTCCCTGCCTTGTCCAGTGGGGTGAGCTGTGACGCTGGTGTCCTCTGCACGTTAAGGGTGTAAATATAAAAGTGAGGAACTCACGTCCCCTCTCTCCATCTCCCCTTACACATCATCACTCTCTCTCTCTCTCTCTCTCTGGCTCTACTTTGCTGTCTGCGTTTCTCTCGCTCCCTCTCTCCTTATGTCTCTGCCACGATGTCTGTTTCTGGCGTTCTCTCTCTCCCTCTCACGGTCTTTTTCTCCATCTATCTCGCCTTCCCTCTCTCTTGCCCCTCTTTATTTTTGTAAAGTTACCACACCACTCTGTCTCCTCTTTCTCCAGCCAATCCTGTTCCTGTTTAGCATACAGACTAAACTCTAAATTACACCCCACGCCAAAACACTGGCTCAGGTCATTACTCACGAAGCGTGTTTCACCAATCTCAAAAACAAGTAGCGTGAAGAAATGTTGTGCTTAGGTATTGTTGCCATGGTTACAGCACAATGTCCAAAAGAAATGTTGTGCTTAGGTATTGTTGCCATGGTTACAGCACAATGTCCAAGTGTTCACACGTTGCATGAAGTCAGCTGTAGCACGTGTGCTCTTGCCCCAGGCCAGGGCATCTCCATGGACCTCCATGTGTGCTCTTGCCCCAGGCTAGGCCATCCCCATGGACCTCCACGTGTGCTCTTGCCCCAGGCTAGGGCATCTCCATGGACCTCCACGTGTGCTCTTGCCCCAGGCTAGGGCATCTCCATGGACCTCCACGTGTGCTCTTGCCCCAGGCCAGGGCATCTCCATGGACCTCCACGTGTGCTCTTGCCCCAGGCTAGGCCATCCCCATGGACCTCCACGTGTGCTCTTGCCCCAGGCTAGGGCATCTCCATGGACCTCCACGTGTGCTCTTGCCCCAGGCTAGGCCATCCCCATGGACCTCCACGTGTGCTCTTGCCCCAGGCTAGGGCATCTCCATGGACCTCCACGTGTGCTCTTGCCCCAGGCTAGGGCATCTCCATGGACCTCCACGTGTGCTCTTGCCCCAGAGCAGTGTATCTACGCGGACCTCCACATATGCTCTTGCCCCTGGGCAGGGTACCTCCACAGACCTCCGCATGTGCTCTTGCCCCAGGGCAGGGCATCTCGAAGGACCCTCACATGTGCTCTTAGCTCAGCACAGTGAGAAAACACTGGACCGTGTATGTAATTGTTCTGGCCTCCTGTGATGTTCTTTGACTAGAAGACGACAAACAAGCCTGTCACATCCAAGTCCACCCTGTTGAATCTAATCAGGCTCACGCAGGAATTCTGTAACGACTGTAACGGAGGGTGATGATTGGCGCTGGTATAGAGCTGAGCGCTCAGGGTGAGGTGGGTCTGTTGGCGCAGAAAGGAGTTCTCACTGGC
The DNA here is from genome assembly GCF_041902795.1 of Electrophorus electricus. NCBI lineage: Eukaryota > Metazoa > Chordata > Actinopteri > Gymnotiformes > Gymnotidae > Electrophorus > Electrophorus electricus. Next base: position 9,267,025 of record NC_137499.1, on the reverse strand, counting down.
AGATATTGAACAATCTGACCTAATGCTTTTATTGCAGTTTTCATTATTACATTTTTAACATCGCCAAGACACATTTTCTGTAATAACATCTCCTGTTTTCTCTATTCTAAATGGATCTCTGACTGTCAGAACCCAACAACTGAATCAAAACCATTTGCTCAAAATGAAAACATGTCATCAAAGCACACAAATATGCATCGAATATATAAAAACAGAACGAAGACGAAACACAGTGCAAACAAGCTTCCTCTTTTACTCAGCAGTCTCTTTTGTCTGCCACCTAAAAAACACACTATAAAAATGAAATGTAAAAAGAACCAGGAGCTGCATATTACAAAACAAATGAGTCAGGGTAAAGGGTCAAGCCAAAGGGCAACTCTGACCTCACACGCTATGTCTTCTCTAGTGAAGCACTGTGGGAAATGTCCCCTGTGTATTTCTGGACACTGTGTCTGCAAAGAAAAGCATCTGAAGGAAGGCTTTGAAGAACTGTGTTTGGAGTATTGATTGTAGTATAGCAAGGGTTCGAGCCATGGAGTCTGGGGCCTGGGGTCTGAGGTTGGGGGTCCGAGGTCTGCAGCCTGGGGTCCAGGCTTTGACCTCTGGGGCCCTGCGGCCCAGGTTTCACAGAGGTACGTAGGAACAGTAGCCATGGTGACAAGACCACTTTACACCACTTACCACAGTTATGGCAAGCTGGGAGTCACAAATGGGCTGCACTTTCAGAGCTCTGGACTTCTGTGGGTTGATGGCATTGATGTTGGTGTCATAACTTCATTATGGCTGCTGAATTATTATGTTTCTTTATTTATTCATTTATAATGCTAATAAAAAATAATAAGTGCTTTTCTCAAACCCAAGCAGGCTTTTATTTACGCGATTCTCAGCTACATCTATCAAATCCAGTCGGGCCCTGGCATCTGAGATCTGAGATCTCAGTAGAAGACTAGTAAACAGTACTTTATTCTTCTTACTAAGTTGTTAGTAGTCTGTGCTTTCGTTTGTAAAACACACACAAGCTCAGAAATCTTTGCAGAATCATTGTGTCTCACACCATATGATTGTAACACTAAATCAACTGTTAAAACTCTATCAACATGTAATTCATTTGCTAATGTGATCTCATGGCCTGGAACCCAATACCTTCAGGCCATGATGAACGACTCCTTAACGAAGCTCGGAGTTGTCAGGCGCAAGCTGCTGTGGGTGGGGCCTCCTTACTGGGTGACCGACAACCAACGACCGCGGGCTGGTGCAGCTATTTCATGGTTTCTTGACGTTCTCGCTCTGCCCCCTAACCTCGGAAGACTACGGAGGATGTTTTGCTGAAAAAGCCTCTCTGGGTCTGCACCACGCGCCCTCAATTCGCCCAAAGACGTGCGGCTCGGTTAGGGTGCCGGGGCCCAGTCTCCCATCGTCATCTCCCACAGCTCCCAGCTTCCTGTCTGTCCGGGGCCAACACTGCATTTCCTGCGAAGCTATGAAAGCGAGACCATGTCAGAATGAGTCCCCCACCATCAACCCACACCCACACGCTGTACCCATCGCTCCTACTGCATAGTCCCCCCCCCGCCCCACTGTATCAGGCCTCTTTTATATACCCCCCCATTATACAGCTCTGCTCTCCAGGAAGATCTGTGGTGCTCTTCCCAGCCCTGGTGCTGGAGCTTCTGGAAATACGTGAAGGGGCTCCTCAGAAACCAGGACCACCAAGACGAGTGGCGATCCCGACAAGGCCGTGCTCTCTGCTCATGCCTTTCAGTAACACCAGGGGAACATAACTCAGGTTCTCTCCTAAATCACACACACTCTTTTACTGTCTAGAGGTCAACATTGATTTTTTTATTAGTTGCAGCTGCAGCAGACTGAAGCCCCTTTTCTCCCCCAAGCACACCAACCATAAACAAATTCTTCACCTTCTCCCGGGCGTCTATATAGCGAGCGTATTTGCCGTCTCAGGCGGAGCGTGGGATTCCGATCAAACCGGCAGGATCACGCGCCGTTAACGAAGAATGGGAAGCCTGAGTCCTTCTTATGTTCTTATTCTAATCTTCTTAAACAAGCCATAAATACATAACCTTCCGAGGACTACCGAACATAACTACATTATTGGCTTATTGCTTACATCTGGCTGTGCTGTCTTTTTCTCGCGCGCCGGGACGCCAGTGCAAATGCTGGAGAACAATCCAGAGATTCCCAGCTGTTCAGTGCAGCGTCAGAGTCCGCTGGACGGTGTGAGATGTGTTTAGTTGTCTTCACTTCAGGTTACTATACCCACAGGTCGAGGGCCAGTATAAGTGTAAACACAGACAGAAGCGCGTGTGTAAAAAGTTTACAAGGGAGTACCCAGGAATCAGTCTGTGCTTTCTGAAACACAAAACAATGTGTTGCGCGAATTTAAGAGCCAAATTCCTGAGCGCACCTTTACAGCCGGCTCTTTCCACAAACACAGTCTACCGAGCTGATCTGGACGGCTGCAACTTTAGTGCTCACACACCGTCACCTCCCATGGCTCATAAAACGCTCCGTAATTGAGCTGGGAGCCTGAGGAACGAAAGGCCGAGCTTCGAGCAGCACAGAGTTAAACACCTCGTCACCTGAGGCGCCGTAACAAGGTGATTGCCTCCAGATGCCTCGACGAACACTGCGTCCACGAAAACAAGGCTGTGACGCGTCTCTGCCGCAGCCACTAGCTGATGCCTAGAGACCATGGGCACCAAAAATTCCCCCGGACGAAGCCGAATCCCGAGTCCCCCAGACGAAGCCGAATCCCGAGTCCCCCGGACGAAGCCGAATCCCGAGTCCTCCGGACGAAGCCGAATCCCGAGTCCCCCGGACGAAGCCGAATCCCGAGTCCCCCGGGCGAAGCCGAACTCTGACCCCTAGAGGTTTGGGTGCGAGGGGCGTTAATGGCTGTTTCAGCAGGAGGAAAACGTTTGGACTAAAACTAATATTGCGTTTCGCCGTTTCCTGACATTAGAAGGTTGGAATTTGACAGGTGACACTTGGTCAGAGCGCAGCCACACAGAAACGCAGCAGTGTGTCTCTCAGCACCACACTTTCTAAAACACTGCTTTAACTGTAAGACTCTGTTCTCACTTTATTGCCAGAGGATTGTAAACATAAAATATGACATTAAATAACACAATATAATATAAATATAACATTATAACATACGGAAAGTCAAGAATTAGCCACAGGCAGTATTGGTTCATTTAAAACCTAGCAAATATCAGTACCTCTAACAAATATTTGGAAAAAGAGATAAAAATATAAAATATTCATAAATTCATGGCATAGAGAAGTTTTTAAAAACCATAACTGCACCCATGACTGAATTACATTTTTATTTTTTTAAACATTTTTTTTTATGGTTTTTATTTTTTGGCTATGAGTGCAGCATCTGCGTGGAAATATAACAGCAGGACCACACGCTTTATTAAAATGGTTCCAACTCCTGGCTAAATACCATCAAATTACCCTCTCACCCTTTCATTGCCGTGTGAACCAAAAACCACAGTCATTTGGTTTCAGAAAGCCCCTTTTCATTTGAGTTATCGATTCTAAAAATTTGGGTGACGGCACGAATACCAGAGGAGTCATGGAAACCGGCACCATGAATCGCAGCTCCCTCGAGGTTCTGTTCAGTGGGTCTGAGGTGGGCTGGTTCAGACCTGTGTGCAAACACACACACACACACCTCAGGACCCAGGACCAGCAGTCACACACACACACACAGACACAGACACACACACACCTCAGGACCCAGGACCAGCAGTCTCACACACACACACACACACAAACACACACACACACACACACACCTCAGGACCCAGGACCAGCAGTCTCACACACACACACACACACACACACACACACACACACACACACACACACACACACCTCAGGACCCAGGACCAGCAGTCTCACACACACACACAGACACACACATACACACACACCTCAGGACCCAGGACCAGCAGTCACACACACACACACAGACACAGACACACACACACCTCAGGACCCAGGACCAGCAGTCTCACACACACACACACACACAAACACACACACACACACACACCTCAGGACCCAGGACCAGCAGTCACACACACACACACATACAAACACACACACACACACCTCAGGACCCAGGACCAGCAGTCTCACACACACACACACACACACACACACACACACACACACACACACACACACCTCAGGACCCAGACAAAGTCCTCTGCAGGGAAAATGAGGGATACATATGTTTCAGGACAAACTATGGACAGCCAGGGAGATGAACTTTAACCTCAGCATGACCCTGTTGAGGTTGATGAACTTTAACCCCAGCATGACATTTATGAGGGTGATGAACTTTAACCCCAGCATGACCTTGTTGAGGGTGTTGAACTTTAACCTCAGCATGGCCCTGTTGAGGGTGATGAACTTTACCCTCAGCATGGCCCTGTTGAGGGTGATGAACTTTAACCCCAGCATGGCCCTGTTGAGGGAGAAGGCAGCATCTGATCCCAGGTCTGCAAAAGACAGTCAGTCTGTAGAAAATATCGCATGCCTGTACATTTAACCCTTAGCCTCCCTCTCCAGACAGGGATTATGGACAGCCCACCAACCCCCAACCCCTTCCCCATGAGATGTGTGCACACAGGCCTAAAGGCCCAAGTCTAGCGCCCCCATCAGGCCGTGCGTGAGTGTGAGTGGTGATGAGAGGCCAGTTTAAAAGGTCGCAAACATCTACTCCATTATCCTCTTCAGAGACAGGAGAGAGAATGGTGGTTAAACAGCACCTCATAAGTTTCTCATGGACCCTGGAGAACCATCAAAGAAACATCTTCAACAGAAACTCTACATTTAATATGGAAAGAAAGGACGCTGCCTTCTAATATCCCTCTTCTCTCCTGCACACTGGGCTCTCCGTCTGTGCGGTGCTGTTTCCTGATGCGCAAAGATGGGTTTCTGTTTCAAAGCGGATCGGTTTGCTTTGGGACTCGATTGCATCTCCTTCAGAAGACCCTCTAGCAAATGGTTTCTCCTTTCTCCTGCTCCTCCAGCCTCCTCTCTCCCTCCCTCCCTCCCTCCCTTTCTCCTCGAGGAAAGCGGCTCAAACAATGGTGCATTCTCCCACTGTAACACTCGCTCCCAGCTTGGGGTTTTGGCAGGAACGGAGACCTCCGATTTCAACCACATGTTCTCCTCTCTGATCACCACAAGCAGCCCAGAGAGGCACACACGGAGAGGAGGGGAGGGGGGGAGGAAGAGAGGGAGAGAGAGAGAGAGGGAGAGAGACAGAGAGAGAGAGAGGAGAGAGAGAGAGAGAGAGAGAGAGAGAGAGAGAGAGAGAGAGAAAAGTGAAAAGGATGACAGCCAGAACAGATTTAGCTGAAGTGCAGAAGTGAAGCTGAATTTAGCTGCCGTGACAACAAAATGGCTGCGATAGTTGCAGTTTTAAAAATGGCTCAAGCTGTTACGGGACGGTCCGTTACCGGGGATGGCCTGTGTCCTTTGTGTTGCAGCCTTTACTCCATGTATGAGCCCTTTCCTGATGGAGGGCCCACTCCGAGGGTCCCTTCAGTCCTCTGCTCTCCAGGAACAGCTGCCTTCCCCACGTGGTTCCGAGCGATCGGTGCGCCGTCTGGCAAGGCCTCGTCCATCTGTGTGCTGAGGAAGTTTGGAGTCGGATCCCATCACAGCGGTGGAGACGGCGGTGACAGGAGCATGACAGGTCGGCTCCGGGCCGTCCTCCGCTCCGACATGGAGAAGCTGTGTGTTTTATGAGTGTTTCTGACGGCCCGGTTTCCTGCACGGGCGGTGCGTCACCTGAGGGTGCGAGCTGGGCTCTCAGCTTCGTGGGAAGGCCGCATGCCCTCAGACAAGCGCCGCTCCGGTTTGACCCGCTGGTTTAATGAGTTAAACATCTCGCAGCGAATGAGTGTTTCATTTTAGGCATGAAAAAGGGGAATTCGATTTTGCAGCTTAATTCTGTAGCTGGTCAAAACATCATCGTTAAACTGCTTTTCCCTGTGAGATGCAGAACCACTGAACCTGCTGACAGTTAACTGGCTCTAGAACTGATTTTTAAAAATCAGATCTTGAAGAGCATTGCATATGCATATAAAAATGACAAAACTGGAAAATGAAAACAAAGCAGCACCGTTTGCTAATGCGTGTCTGTCTTGGGGAGCTAGCAAATAAATAAATAATCCCAGACTGTATTTTCACTGTTCACAGAATTGTTTCCCACGTGAGAATTCAATGAGTTTGGGAATTCTAGTATTGACAGGGAATGGCTACATGTAGAATTCAAGTTTGTTTAATTGTTGGCAAGGACTTTGACGCCCTTGTTTCATCATGAACTCTTTGTTTTGTGACTTTCTTGACAGAGCGTAGACAGACGAAGCCTCAGGGAGGAAGTCACGTGGGATGTCCAGTCCAGGGCTGTGTCTCCCAGCTTGCTGTGGCAGATTAACGGGAGACTGACCTCCAGCACACTGGGGAAACCAGTCAGTGCGGTCATCTGCTCTCACAAGGCTACCGTGAATGTTTCCGGACCAAACCCCTTTTCAATTCACATCTGTTTTCCCCGGAGCGGCAGCCTCAGCTGCTAGTTGGTTGGCGCTGCCCGGGGCGGGCATGCTATCACACGCCCCCTTCACTATAGTGCCGGTCTGGACTGCTTACAGTGCAGTTCATAAGATGAACCCTGCACAGCTCTGAAAGGGGCTGGCATGAGCTGGTGTCTCAGCACACCAACCTAACAAAATCCATGCACCATTCTACTGTCACAAATGATGATGTGTGTGAGTGCACATGTGTATGTGTGTGTGCCAGCGTGTATACAAATTAGCCATAAATCTAGAAGCCTGAGGTCAGACCAGTTTAATAATCAGCCATAAATCTAGAAGCCTGAGGTCAGATCATTGTAATAATCAGCCATAAATCTAGAAGCCTGAGGTCAGACAGGTGTAATAATCAGACATAAATCTAGAAGCCTGAGGTCAGACAGGTGTAATAATCAGACATAAATCTAGAAGCCTGAGGTCAGACAGGTGTAATAATCAGACATAAATCTAGAAGCCTGAGGCCAGACTGGTGTAATAATCAGACATAAATCTAGAAGCCTGAGGCCAGACTGGTGTAATAAACAGACATAAATCTAGAATTCTGAGACCAGACCAGTGTAATAATCAGCCATAAATCTAGAAGTTAGAGACAAGACCGGTGTAATGATCAGCCATAAATCTAGAAGCCTGAGGCCAGATCGGTGTAATGATCAACCATAAATCTAGAGGCCGGAGGCCAGATCGGTGTAATAATCAACCATAATTCTAGAAGCCTGAGGCCAGATCGGTGTAATGATCAGCCATAAATCTAGAAGCCTGAGGCCAGATCGGTGTAATGATCAGCCATAATTCTAGAAGCCTGAGGCCAGACTGATGTAATAGTCACCTTAAATCCTTGTTAGCTGCACATCAGGCTGCATCCTATATCACATGGGCAGCTGGAGCTCTGGCTTTGCCTCCAAGTGTGGGATGTTAAGGAGCTGGTCTCCATGGACACCATGTGGATAACGCTTCGGGAACAGGACCGTGGCGACGCCTCGTCTGCTGCTGCACATGTCACCATTTATACATTTTTCTGACTTTTACTGCATAACATTGCAGTTGCATGGAAAATTGATCGTTTTCATACTGGCTTTTGTTGTTTGGCTAGCCCATGATCGTAGCCATACAAGGGACCTGGCTTCCATAAAACATTTAACATCCATTCATCCTAAAATACATTCTCCACTTTCATGCACACACTTGAAATGCCTTTATTATGGACACACATGGTTGCCTTGCTACTGTACAATACTAGATGTATTGGTTTTGATAGCTGAATTAGTGCGAAAGATTTATGAGTGTTTTATCTGGCTTCAGAGTTTCTCTCAATTACATAATTGAAATAACCACATCTAAAATAAATTGTGATGCATATGAAATCGAATCAGCTCCACCCTGCCATGCTAAAAGGGCACGCTTCTCTGTCTGTCATCCACCCTCCCAAGGCAGAGGCCGGGGGGCCAGGAGGCCAGGGGGTCAGCTTTATCCCCAGTAATGTGTTTGGTGTGAAGAGATAAGCTTGGGACCAGACTGCTTCTCCTGCGTCGCCTGTCCAAGCCGTTAACAGGATTCTTAACCTTAAAGTTGATAAAATCAAGGAAATAACTAAAATATATATAATCAAGCTACAGTATATACATCTCCTGTAGACTCTCTCTCTTCCTCTTGCTCCCTCTCTCTCTCTCTATCTGTCTACATATGTATCTCTCTCCCTCTCTCCATCTCTCTCTTCCCCTCTCTATCTCCCTCTCGCTAGCTCTCTCGTTCACCCAATTCTGCTCTGCATTCCAGACTTGCTGTATTACAATCTACTTTTAAGATTTTTAAAGTCCTTTTGAGAAATGATTGGACCCCATACCTCAATGCCATATAGAGGTATGGGTTTAGTGGAGTCAATGGATATTTTTAAAGAATTTAATTGGAGGGTTGAATGCATTAATCGATACAGTATTAAATACTGTAATATATCCTTGTTTTTTTTTTGGTTGTTTTTTTTAACAGTGGATTCACAGTCTTGTTGAGGGCACCAGATGCCCTGATTAATATCCCTAGTTAATTATAATCTATACTGTGTTAAAGTGCAAAAAACTTTTTTTAATTTTATTAATGTTAATGTGCAATGCCCAGTTATGACAGTCTGTTCTATTACATGTAAATGTTGTTATATTATAACAGTATTGTTCTAGTATGTTTAAATGTTGTATTATAACAGTATTGTTCTAGTATGTTTAAATGTTGTATTATAACAGTGTTGTTCTAGTATGTTTAAATGTTGTTGTATTATAACAGTATTGTTCTAGTATGTTTAAATGTTGTATTATAACAGTATTGTTCTAGTACATTTAAATGTTGTTGTATTATAACAGTATTGTTCTAGTACGTTTAAATGTTGTATTATAACAGTATTGTTCTAGTACATTTAAATGTTGTATTATAACAGTATTGTTCTAGTACATTTAAATGTTGTATTATAACAGTATTGTTTTAGCACATTTAAATGTTGTATTATAACAGTATTGTCCTAGTATGTTTAAATGTTGTATTATAACAGTGTTCTAGCATGTTTAAACGTTGTTGTATTATAACAGTATTGTTCTAGTAAGTTTAAATGTTGTATTATACAATAGTTCTAGTATGTTTAAACGTTGCATTATAACAGTATTGTTCTAGTACATTTAAATATTGTTGTATTATAACAGTGTTGTTCTAGTATGTTTAAATGTTGTTGTATTATAACAGTATTGTTCTAGTAAGTTTAAATGTTGTATTATAACAGTATTGTTCTAGTACATTTAAATGTTGTTGTATTATAACAGTATTGTTCTAGTAAGTTTAAATGTTGTATTATAACAGTATTGTTCTAGTATGTTTAAATGTTGTTGTATTATAACAGTATAGTTCTAGT
>NC_137499.1:9232500-9250000 GCF_041902795.1 Electrophorus electricus | reverse complement strand
AGGCCTCGGGACCCTGACAGGCACACACTTTAGTAGTAAAATATCCACGTCTACCTTGAAGAGTCCAAACACTCATTAGACTGTACTTTAGACGGAAAAGAGCCTGAGAGAGAGAGGGAGAGTGAATGTGTGTGTGTGTGTGTGTGGCTAAGTCAGTGTTATTTGGTCCAGTGAGGTTAACAGTTGTTGTCACAAAGCAGCTTTATAAATGTATGAGTTCAAACCCCCAGTGAGCAAGACAAGAGCGACAGTGGTGAGGAAAAACTCCCAGGAGCACGAGGAAGAAACCTGGAGAGACTCATGGGGGGGGGTCCAGTTTTTAGTCCAGTTTTCTAGAAGTCGAGGGTGTGCGTCAGTGTCCGAAACCCATCCCACATGAGAACGTCCATCAAGGGCGAGAGAGAAGTAGTTGGCTGGGTGGAGGTGCAGTTGGCTGGGGTGGAGGCGTGGTGGGCTACAGCAGGGGGCATCAGGGTGGTGGGAGTAGCCATGGCAGCTGAGATGGGTGGAGGCTCAGTAACATCATCAGGGGTAGCTGTACCTCAGCAGAAAGAGAGAATAGATTATTAGCCATGTACAGGTGTGTAAATTAGGGAACTATAATGTGCAAAGATGGACTCCGGCAGATCTAGCTATAGCAGCACAGCTAAAGGAAAGAGCCAGAAGGAACCACAGGCATGAGGGCACCCTGGAACATCAGCATCATAACATCCCAGTTAACCAAAGCTCTCAATGCCCATTTAGTAACATTTACTCCTCCCAGGTCTTATGTGAACATAGCCTTCATACGTAAACACACAAAACCTAATAAATGATAATCGAAGGGAGTTTTGTTGCATGTAAAACAGTAGGTTTGCTGTTTACATCTCTGCCTGTCTCTCTCTCTGTGGAGAGCCCACGGTCTGCCTTTGGTCCTGTCAGGACAGGCTAATAAAAGCGCATTAAAGGCGTGGTGAAGTGAGCCAGGTCAGGCCCAGTCCTAGCCTGCTCTCCTGGAGCTCTTTACAGGCCCTTCCTGTCCCATAAAGTTAAGTGTACCACTGCACATGCCAAAATATTTAGTTTCCAAAAAATCTGCAACCAGATAAATCACTCCAGCCAATCAGATTTTAGAACACGGCCCTTTCTGGGAGGAGATAGAGAGGAGCGCACAGTGTGGGTCATCGTACTCTTCAACCCATGGTCAGAACCCATGGTAGTTCTGGAACAGCAGGACCTGAACACATCTCCACTGAGGAACACCAACCTGGAGTTTCAGAACAGACGGACCTGAACACATCTCAAACCGAGGAACACCGACCTGGAGTTTCAGAACAGATGGACCTGAGCACATCTCAAACTGAGGAACACCGACTTGGAGTTTCAGAACAGTCGGACCTGAACACATCTCAAACTGAGGAACGCCAACCTGGAGTTTCAGAACAGATGGACCAGAACACATCTCCACTGAGGAACACCAACCTGGAGTTTCAGAACAGATGGACCAGAACACATCTCAAACTGAGGAACACCAACCTGGAGTTTCAGAACAGATGGACCAGAACACATCTCCACTGAGGAACACCAACCTGGAGTTTCAGAACAGATGGACCAGAACACATCTCCACTGAGGAACACCAACCTGGAGTTTCAGAACAGATGGACCAGAACACATCTCCACTGAGGAACGCCAACCTGGTGTTTCGGAACTCCAAGCTGTCAGCATCTGCTACTGGAAATGTATGATGGTTGTATTTACTTGCTGTGGTAAATGCCAGAGGTTTGTGGAGTGGAATACAGTGAAGAATAAAGAATGATCACACACACACACACACACACACACACACACACACACACACACACACATACACACACACTTCTCAGATATAAGAGACAAAGATCTCTCTAACAGCATTCAGTAAAACCAACGAGGGAAACTTTATGTCTCTGTCTAAGCTTTTAGTAGCTGAAGGATCTCCTCCCCCACCTTTCATCTCTAATGTAGCAGAAATGCTACAAAGTGTGCAGAGATCTGATCTGCATATTTATTTGGTTTGGAGGGTACACAGTCAGAGGCCCCGGGGCCTGGGGTTTCAGCCCTGGCAGACGCTTTCAGAGAACATCTGGGAAGCAAATGATTCTTTATGCATGACTGTTATTTCATCTGAGACGTGGGTACCATCGGTGTGTGTGTGCATGCGTGTGTGCGTGTGTGTGCGTGCGCGCGTGTGTGTGTGTGTGTTTGTCTGCTTAAGGAGGTGTATTGTGTTTGGGGTGGGGTTATGGCTTTAAAAAACTAAAATGAAAGATTAATTTGTATGGAAATTTGAAGAAACCAGGGTTCATAAATGTTTCAGGAACTGGAACTGATCACGTGGAACACACGGACTGAGAAAAACAGTGGCGAAAAGATGGGAGTTTTGAGGAAAGGTGGGAAATGTCTCTACAGCACTGATCAAATCAAGCCATTCCATTCACAATCAGAACAAACAGGACAGACCTGTAGAGAGATCTGGAGAACTGGTAGAGAGATCTGGAGAGACCTGTAGAGAGATCTGGAGAACTGGTAGAGAGGTCTGGAGAGACCTGTAGAGAGATCTGGAGAACTGGTAGAGAGGTCTGGAGAGACCTGTAGAGAAGTCTGAAGAGACCTGTAGAGAGGTCTGGAGAGACCTGTAGAGAAGTCTGAAGAGACCTGTAGAGAGGTCTGGAGAGACCTGTAGAGAGATCTGGAGAACTGGTAGAGAGGTCTGTAGAGACCTGTAGAGAGATCTGGAGAACTGGTAGAGAGGTCTGAAGAGACTGGCAGAGAAGTCTGAAGAGACCTGTAAAGTGGTATGGAGAGACTGGTAGAGAGGTCTGGAGAGACCTGTAGAGAATTGAGAAGAGACTGGTAGAGAGGTCTGGAGAGACCTGTAAAGAGGTATAGAGAGAATTGGTGAGACATTTGGACATAGTTCTGGAGAGAGGTCTGCAGAGAGGTTTGGAGAGAGGTTAGTGACAGGTCTGGAGAGAGGGAGGGAGGTCTGGAGGAAACTCTGAAGAGAGATCTGGAGAGAGGTCTCACACAAGTGTCTGACCTCATGGTGCAGATATTTGATTTGATAGAATGTTCTATTTAGACCATATTGACATGCTGACACTTAGTTTATTAATTTGCTGGTTCTCTCTCTCTCTCTCTCTCTCTCTCTCTCACACACACACACACACACACACACACACACACACACACACACACACACACACACACACACACACACACACAGAGATCAGCTACAAAAAATGAGTAATCCTTAAAGGATCAGCCAAGAGCTGTGAGGGTCTACCACATAGTGGAGTCCATAGTGAAGGCGGACTGGCCACGATCTAGAAGCTCTGGAGAAGAAAGACAGGGGTCCTCAGCTCAGGGACATGAACTTCTAGAGGGAGGGAGAGAGAGAGAGAGAGAGAGAGAGAGAGAGAGAGAGAGAGAGAGAGAGAGAGAGAGAGAGAAAACGCAGCAGCAAAAGAAAATGAGAACATTTGATTAGAACCATTTATGAAAGCCAGCCAAAAGGAGAGAGAGAGAGAGAGAGAGAGAGAGAGAGAAAGAGAGAGAGAGAGAGAGAGAGAGAGGATGTGAGCAAGGAAGAAAGTGAGAGAGAGACACCAACAAGGCCAAATGTATGATGTATTTCGTATAAATGGTGTTAATGAGTGTCTTGCCACGCCATGAACTCTTGGCTCCCCATTCCTTCCATCTTTCTCTCTCCATCTTTCTCTCTTTCTTTCTCCATCTCTCTCCTTCTCTCTCCATCTCTCCATGACATTCAGTAGCTGAACGACGTTGTAAATCTCGGCCAGTCTGACGGGACAAGCCCTTTTCTTACGTCTGATTCGAGTTATTAGCTGCCCTGAAACCTAAGCTGTTCTCACCATAAAGCTGCATGGTTCAGAAATATAACATATGAGGCCAAGAAATGTGCCCACAACGTGAAACTCTCTGCCAGCTGGAGGAATAAAGAGAGAGAGAGGGGAGAGAGGAAGAGCACAGAAGAGAGAGAGAGGGGAGAGAGGAAGAGCACAGAAGAGAGAGAGAGGGGAGAGAGGAAGAGCACAGAAGAGAGAGAGAGGGGAGAGAGGAAGAGCACAGAAGAGAGAGAGAGGGGAGAGAGGAAGAGCACAGAAGAGAGAGAGAGTTAAACACTAAAACAGTAATGTGCACAAGGAAAAATATAAATGACAACACTAAATTCTCCTGCTTCCTGGTTTAAAACATGACAATAAACATTTAAAAACTCTTCTGCTTTGGTCCCAGTGAGTAGAAACTTTATCTGCAGAGGTGCAGGACCTCTCTGAAAGAGCTTCACCGCAGGGCAGGAAACATCCTGCAGGGTCAGGAAGGTCCTGCAGGGTGAGGAATGTCCTGCAGGGTGAAGAGTGTCCTGCAGGGTGAGGAAGGTCCTGCACATTAGACTGCAGATTCTGGTGTTGGGGTTCCATGCCCCCTCCTCAAATCTCAGTTGAAGCTTCGTAGTTGGAGGGAAGCTCCCACAGATCCGATGGCTCCACTAACATGCAGCTGGTGTTTTATGTACTACACACTGGTTTTGTCGGTCGGCTCGGCTGGAGCTCATGTAGGGTATCTTTCATTGTCTGGGCAGCAGCGGGCAGGATACAGGACATGTTATTTCTCAGGTATCCCAAACACAACTGCGTGGATTCACGCCGTTCCACACTCTGCTGACGGGACACCATGCAAGAAACTCCAATCAATTCAAACGTTAGCTAATGTGCACCAGTCATGGACAGGCAAACACTGAATGAACTCTTGGCCGATCTATGTTCCAGTTAGGCATCTGAAGGGACAAGGCTGGAGGACAATCACACTAACCTAGCCCAGATTAAAGCACTAGGCTGCTAGCTAGAAGTCGCATTTCTGAATTAAAGGGCTGGGAAATTAAATTCATTACGATACTTAAGGCTGACTGCCTTTAGAGTTGAACCCTCACATTTGCCAGACACGCTTATCCAGGGTGCTTTACGTATTTATCTGAGTCATAGCACGAGCACCACCTAGAGAATCTGACCGTGGTGATGTTAGCAGCTAACTCTGCATGCAAAACCATGTGAGATATTCAAAAGGAAGAACAATCCACAAGAAATGTGAAGAAACAGCATTTGGAACAGAAGCTTTTCTGCTAAGAGCTGTTCCTGTCATATTGTAGAAGGGGCTATAAACACTGGTATTCCTTCAAGATGGAATTTTTCACCAGTCTACCCAGAATGAGCATGGAAAAATTTGCTAGCAACTGTTAATTCTTTGTAGCGTGAACCCACCAGGAGTCACGACAGGGCTAACGGTCTCGTGTTCGGAAAGGTGCTAAGATTACAGCTATGGTGAGCGTTGAGAAAGGGAGCCGTGCAGCTGTGGAGAGATCCGTGCAGCTGTGGAGGTACGTGAGCAGATCTGAGCTCAGCCTACTCACAGTGCATCAGCCCTGATTACAGCTGGAGCCTGCTCAACAACACCGGAATATGATATCCCGCTCAATTATATGTACTCATTATGAATAATTAAGGTGAGTTCCATTTATGACACCAGTTCAAAGGTGATTAGTGGCGGGTCGATTTGCATGAGAGATAGATTTGTTTTCTTGCTAGGAAATAGTTACAGAAGGGCGATTTTGCCTGTTGGACAGCACTGTCAAAGTACAAATGTCATGCCTGTGGCTTCGTCTCTACCATTCACCATTCAGATCCTATCAAGAACATCATAACCCTCGACTTCATTCAGAAGACTTAAACATTTGGCCTTGAGGCAAAGTGATCTCTATGGTTAAAATTAAACACATGCCAAGTACAAACCCAGCCCAATCTATAGGCTCTTAAAACCCCGGCCGGCTATGCTGAAGCTATACATAGTGGAATCAAACAACGGACAGACCGCTAGGCCAAACCCAAGCAAAATAAACGCTGAGATTATTTTGGCCAATCGACTCCAGTTCACATCAGGTCACTTGTCTTGGGTGAATGTGGTTCCCCGTACAGAATAATCAGTCACTGTTACAGTTACGGAAGACCATAAAGAAGCCATTGATTTTAGCCACGTACAGTACTGTGTTTGGTATTTGACATCAAATCCAGGCCTAGTGTCAGAACAGCCTGGCCTAACGTCAGAATAGCCTGTCCTGAGGTCAGTACAGCCCATCCTAATGTCAGTACAGCCCATCCTAATGTCAGAACAGCCCATCCTAATGTCAGAACAGCCAGGCCTAGTGTCAGAACAGCCTGGCCTAATGTCAGAACAGCCTGGCCTAAGCTCAGAACAGTCTGGCCAAAGCTCAGAAAAGCCTGGCCTAGTAGTCAGAACAGCCTGGCCTAATGTCAGAACGGCCCATCCTAATGTCAGAACAGCCTGGCCTAAGGTCAGTACAGTGTGGCCTAGTATCAGAACAGCCTGACCTAATGTCAGCACAGCCTGGCACAGTGTCAGAACAACCTGGCACAGTGTCAGAACAACCTGGCATAATATCAGAACAGCCTGGCCTAGTGTCAGAACAGCCTGGCCTAGTGCCAGAACAGCCTGGCTTAGTGTCAGAACAGCCTGGCCTAGTGCCAGAACAGTCTGGCCTAAGGTCAGAATAGCCTGTCCTAAGGTCAGTACAGCCCATCCTAATGTCAGAACAGCCAGGCCTAGTGTCAGAACAGCCTGGCTTAATATCAGAACAGCCTGGCCTAGTGTCAGAACAGCCTGGCTTAATATCAGAACAGCCTGGCCTAGTTTCAGAACAGCCTGGCTTAATATCAGAACAGCCTGGCCTAGTGTCAGAACAGCCTGGCTTAATATCAGAACAGCCTGGCCTAGTGTCAGAACAGCCTGGCTTAACATCAGGTGCTCGGTGATATCGGGCCCTTCCGCTGCTGTTTGAGCTGTTTGAGCTGGACGCTCTTCTTCCTCTCTCTTACACCAGCACAAATTCAGCACTCTGTGTACAGAAATAGATAAATGAATACATTTTATACATACATACATACATACACACACTATCCATCATTCCAAAGTTGTTTTGTGTTGTAACACTAGTTAGATCTGTGTAGCTCCTGGCATGTATATGTCTTAACCTCAGCACTGCATCTCACTGAATCAACGTACAGCGAACTTAAATCATTTTTACCTAAAAGCTGGAAACGTCACACTGAGAGCAAGTGGCCTTATGAAGGAGCGCACTAATAGCATGTTTGTGTGCATTGATTTACACGGGGCTGCCTGTGTCTGGACTAGGAAAGCAACGTACTGGCTCCAAAAAGGAGTCACAGCCTCTCCGAAGTCCTAAAAGCGCAATTCGTCACGTGCGGAACAGCCGCAAAACTTAAAGACGCACGGGTGGCTGATTTCTGACGGCCCACACGGTTGATATAGTTACCTTAAATATTTCTTTAGTCAGATAATATCACGCTATGTGATCCGATATTTACGCCTGTCTCGTAAATGTCGGTTATGTTTACAGCCCCTTATTTCTAGTGCCGGGAGGCTAGACTCCTCCCAAGGTAAACAGCGCTGAGTCCCAATCCGAAAGCACAGAGCTGGTTTATTATCCCGATCACTCCGCCCAGCTATTGGCGCAGCAGGGAGACTGCAGCTCTCTGCCAGGAGGAGGCAATAAGGAGGACCAGTGAATCCAGTGAATCACCTCCCCGCACTGACAGTGACCCGAGATTAAAGACCACCTCCACGAATCTCCCGGTCTGGTGTCGGCAGGCCCCTGTACTCCAACGCACCTGATGGGGTCCTGATCTGTCAGGAGCATAATGAGCTGTATCAGGTTGCAGGAGCAGCGTGGTAACATTCCGCCCTCAAATAACAGTCCCGTGGAATGAAGCCACTCTAATTCACTCTTAAAGCTATCCAGCTAGTCTCGAAACTCCAGCGTTCATACGTCAGAGGAAAGTACATGTTCATCCCCCCCCCCCCCCCCCCCCCCCCCCGAACAGTAGAGCGCTGAAAACACAAAATGCTCAATTTTCCATCAACACCTCTGTCTTGACTCACTGGGTCCATTAGTACTGCTCCTGGTGACTTAGTCTAAACACGAGCACGAGGCACATCTGGCACCCAATCATGGAGCATCTTCCACACTATGGCCGTGCAACTTCCTGCCACAACAGGAAATAATAATTTTTAAAAAAAGGCAAGAGGCTGATTAATCAAAAATGTCTGATTAATCAAAGATGGCTGCAGTTAAAGAGCACTTTTTCCAAGGTGGAAAAAGTGTTATTGTCATTGAAATTTCACTTTTTCCACCTTCATACCATGATGAAGAACCCAATACCATGAAGAACTAACAGGAACTACAGTTAACATGGCTTCCAATACCTGAAATCATCTGTACAGAGAATCAGGGTCCAGACCCCTAATGAGAAATCATCTGTTCAGAGAATCAGAGATGAGAAAGCCAAGCAGACAAGTAAGAAAGCTTGAGGGGAACTGAGGCTCAGAAGGTAATTCAGAACTGAAGCTCAGAAGGTAATTCAGAACTGAGGCTCAGAAGGTAATTCAGAACTGAGGCTCAGAAGGTAATTCAGAACTGAAGCTCAGAAGGTAATTCTATCCTGGTCTGGTCAACACTGGATGGCAAACTAATAGCACATAGTGAACAAAGTTGCTTTTGCTTTTGACTTTAAATTGCTATAAAATATATAATGACTAACAAATACTCTTATACAGGTTATTCAGTGAGACCCTGTTCTATTCAGAGTTCTGCTCAGAGTTCTGTTGTATTCAGAGTTCTGTTCAGAGTTCTGCTCAGATTTCTTTTGTATTCAGAGTTCTGTTCAGAGTTCTGTTCAGAATTCTGTTCTATTCAGAGTTCTGGTCTATTCAGGGTTCTATTCTGCACAGTAAACAATAGAGCCAGTGATGGTCTTTTTACTACAGTCTCCATGGCAACCAGCCACAATTTGTGACCTCTGCAAGAGAGCAGGTGGAACATGCAAATGAACCAATCAGGTACAGTTGGAGTGTTGGTGGTCAGACTGGTCTGATGGACATGCAAATGAGCTAATCAGGTACAGTTGGAGTGTTGGTGGTCAGACTGGTCTGATGGACATGCAAATGAGCTAATCAGGTACAGTTGGAGTGTTGGTGGTCAGACTGCTCCATCGACATGCAAATGAGTCAGTCAGATACAGTTGGAGTGTTGGTGGTCAGACTAGTCTGATGGACATGCAAATGAGCCAATCAGGTACAGCTGGAGTGTTGGGGGTCAGACTGGTCTGATGGACATGCAAATGAACCAGTCAGGTACAGTTGGAGTGTTGGGGGTCAGACTGGTCTGATGGACAAAGAAATGAGCCAATCAGGTACAGCTGGAGTGTTTGGGGTCAGACTGGTCTGATGGACATGCAAATGAGCCCATCAGGTACAGTTGGAGTGTTGGTCAGACTGGTCTGATGTACATGCAAATGAGCCAATCATGCAAATGAGCCAGTTCCATCTGGAGGGTCCATGCTGGTCTGGCTGGTCTGAAGGTCAGACAAGCAGGAACTCTCCTTCAGGGCCAAGCTGATCAGCACCAGATGATAAGCAGCAAGTTGGTTTTAACGTACAGCGTTCATTGGTCTGCCTTATCCAACTCCTTTCTTTTCAAGACAACAGTTTGAGTTTTCCCGTGTAAGTATCCCATGGGCGAGGTGACACTGTGCTCTATGCGCCCAAGCAGGTGAGCCCACAGGAGTGCTGTTTCTGATAAAGTAGCGATTTACGCTGTTACTTTGTCTGTTAGCAAAAAACGCTTAACTTTCACAACTGTCCAGACAACCTATCAAATAATCCCATGTTAACTTTCACAACTGTCCAGTCAGCCTATCAAATAAAACCATGCTAACTTTCACAACTGTCCAGACAATCAAATAAACCCATGTTTAGCAGCATTGTTTAACAGTCACCATTAGATGAAGACATCTTACTGATATTAAAGACACAGATTAAGTGAAGTTATTTTACTGATATTAAAGACACAGTTTAAGTGAAGACATTTTACTGATATTAGAGACACGGATTAAGTAAAGTAATCTTACTGATATTAAATATGTGATTAAGTGAAGACATTTTACTGATATTAAAGACACAGATTAAGTGAAGACATTTTACTAATATTAAAGTCATGGATTAAGTGAAATTATCTTACTGATATTAAAAACATGGAATAAGTGAGGTTATTTTACTGATATTATAGACACAGATTAAGTGAAGACATTTTACTGATACTAAAGTCATGGATTCAGTGAAGTTATTTTACTGATATTAAAAACATGGATTAAGGGAAGACATTTTACTGATATTAAAGACAGATTAAGTGAAGACATTTTACTGATATTTAAATCATGGATTAATTGAAGCTATTTTACTGATATTAAAGACAGATTAAGTGAAGACTTTTTACTGATATCAGAGACATGGATTAAGGGAAATTATTTTACTGATATTAAAGACGCAGATTAAGTGAGGTTATTTTATTGATTTTAAAGTCATGGATTAAGTGAAATTATCATCCTGATATTAAAGACATGGATTAAGTGAGGACGTCTTGCTGATATTAAAGTCATGGATTAAGTGAAGTTATTTTACTGATATTAAAGTCATGGATTAAGTGAGGCTATTTTACTAATATTAAAGTCATGGATTAAGTTAAGTTATTTTACTGATATTAAAGTCATGAATTAAGTGAAGTTATTTTACTGATATTAAAGTCATGGATTAAGTGAAGTTATTTTACTGCTATTAAAGTCATGGATTAAGTAAAATTATCCTACTGATATTAAAGTCATGGATTAAGTGAATTTGAGTCTGATAATCCTATTATTGTTCTTTGCATATTTATGTCTACTATTGAGGAACAGTGGAAACAGTTGAACTGTAATATCAGCTGCTTTCACGGGACACAACAGGAACAAACCAGAACAAACAGGACCCAACAGGACATTCTTTTCAAGTCTGGTGTTTCATGTCTGGTGTTTCATGTCTGGTGTTTCATGTCTGGCGTTTCATGTGTACTGTTTCATATCTGGTGTTTCATTTGTAGTGTTTCCTCTGTACTGTTTAATGTCTGGTGCTTTATGTGTAGTGTTTCATGTCTGGTATTTCATGCCTGGTGTTTCATGTCTGGTGTTTCATGTGTAGTCTTTTAATATTACACTGCATTTGATCCATTTACCCATGAATTTTCACATTTCAGTGTAAACATACAAACTGCTTGTAAACTGGAGGAACACACAGATCATAGTAGCTCTAAATTGCTCATTTAGCTGTCTCATTTTTCCATCCCTCTCCTCCTCTTTCTCTCTCTCTCTCTCTCTCTCTCTCTCTCTCTCTCTCTCTCTCTCTCTCTCTTCCTAGGGCTTTTTCCCAAGCAGGTTTGAGGACGTAACCTTTTCAAAGTGTTGTGATTTCCTGAGCAGATGGGCGCATCTTGGCTGGCTGGAGAAGAGAAAGAGGAGCGAGGTGATGGAGGGAGAGACATTTTTGAGGCTTCTGTGGACCAAACCTACCTTGGCATATGACTCGGCAAAAATACCGAGACCCAGCAATAATCAGCCACGTAGCCAGTGTGTCAGCTCTGATCTGAGAGAAACCAGTGTGTGTGTGTGTGTGTGTGCGCGTGTGTGTGTAAGTGTGTGTAAGACAGAGGTGGAAAAGAACAGTTTACTTGAAAATGGTCTAAGCTATTTTCCTTCTCTCCAAAGTAAGAACCGCGGTAAAACGTATTGTGCTGGGAACCAGTGAAGAAAAACCTCATCCCTCCGCAGAGGGCAAATTTAATCAAGGAAAACACATTTCTGGGCTCAAACCACTGCTGAGAAACCAAGTCGTTGGGGTTCACGGTCTGGGTGACACCATTTTTAATGAGCTGTAGGCCACTGATCAATGTAAATGTAGAAGGACTCGGCCCTTCCACATCTCCTTTCTTATTTAAGCGTTTCCTTTGATCCCAGTATAACAGCACGAAGGAGATCACTCGCCTGCTCACTCGCCTGCTCACTCTGCTGCTCATTCTCCTTTTCACTCTCTTGCTCACTCACCAAGAGGCGCATTGCGTTACACCCCCCAAGCAGGCATCCACTCAGCTGGTGGATGAGTACAAGTACAAGGCTCTGCCTACACTAATAAACACTGCAAGGTGCTTTCTCCATCATGAACATAATGACTGTCTCTTAGATTCACTGAACCAAATAGCACACACACACACACACACACACACACACACACAGCTGCCATAAATGACTATATTACTTGCTTTTCTCTGGAACAGCAGAAATATTGGCTCACTGGATTAGCGTTTCCCTCTGAATGGCTATATGGCTTTGAGCGATACCTCCTAATTAGAGACAGATTGGATTTACCTTATTATAACCTGAGTTTACGACCCACAGCTCAGTAGGAAATATAGTGCAAAGGATGAAAATGAAAATCCCAGGGACAGCGCTGTTCTGGACCCAGATCGTGGATTCATTCGGGATCGCCACCTCCATCCCTACGGCCCTCTTTTACTGTATCTTCACCACTACTATGTTCAGTTGGGTAGCCATTGCCGTCTCGTCCGTCTGCATCTGGATGTCCCACAGGATCTTAGCACGGTCATTCTCCACCTCCACTGGGGGTCCCACTTTGACCTTTGACCTTCCAGCCCATATTCAACACAGATGTTTCTGTACACTACGCCAGCCGCTTGGTTATGGCGTTCCATGTATCTGCCTGCTAGCATCTTGCATCCCGCTGTTATGTCCTGGACACAGCCTGCATCTGGGGTCCTGTCTGGTGTGGTAGAGCTCAGCCTCTATTGATCTTGTGTTCAAAGCTTGTTCATGTGCTGCCATGATTAGTGTCTCTGTGCTGATTTTCAGTCCAGCCATTTCCAGCCATTGGTAGGATTTCTCCATATCAGCCACTTCCTGTGATAGTTACTGTTCCTCCTCATTTCCATCATCCTCGGGTATCTGCTGTCTGAGGTACTCACTAAGCACTTCATCACTTGGGGCCATCATCCTGGTGTACTTCTGGATCTTGGTTGTTTCATCCTGGATAAGGGCTATAAAGCTCACTAGTCCTCAGCCCCCCTCCTTCTGCTTAGTGTACAGTCTCAGAGTGCCGGATTTGGAGTGAAACCTTCATTGTATGTGAGGAGCGTCCTTGTCTTGATGTCAGTAGCTTCTGTCTCCTCCTTAGGCCAGTTTATTATGCCAGAGGGGTTTGTGATGACTGGTAGAGCTTAGGTGTTGATAGTGTATCTAACGACTGGTAGACCGTAGGTGTTGATATATCTGATGATTGGTAGAGTGTAGGTGTTGATAGTGTATCTAATGACTGGTAGAGCGTAGGTGTTGATATATTTGATGATTGGTAGAGTGTTGGTGTTGATAGTGTATCTAATGACTAGTAGAGCGTAGGTGTTGATATATCTGATGATTGGTAGAGTGTAGGTGTTGATATAGCTGATGACTGGTACAGTGTAGGTGTTGATATATCTGATGACTGGTAGAGCATAGATATTGATGTATCTGATGACTGGTAGAGTGTATGTGTTGATGTATTTGATGACTGGTAGAGTGTAGGTGTTGATATATCTAATGACTGCTAGTGTGTAGGTGTTGATATATCTAATAACTGGTAGAGTGTAGGTGTTGATATATCTGATGACTGGTAGTGTGTAGGTGTTTGTATATCTAATGACTGCTAGAACGTAGGTGTTGATGTATCTGATCACTGGTAGAGCGTAGGTGTTGATGTATCTGATTACTGGTTTGGTTATGTGTAGGGGTTGGTTATGTGTAGGGTTTGGTTATGTGTAGGGGTTTGGTTATGTGTAGGGGTTGGTTATGTATGTGTGGTTAGTTAAGAGTGGCGTGAGGTTATGTTTAAGATATAAATGGTTAAGGTTGAAATATATATTCCACCCTTAGGTGCAATATATATATATATATATATATATATATATATATACACACTAGGTAACACAGTGTAACAGGACTGAGCAACATAGTGTAACAGGACTGGGTATCAGTGTAACGGAGATATATATATATATATATATATCTCCGTTACACTGATACCCAGTCCTGTTACACTATGTTGCTCAGTCACACTGTTACACTGTCTTACCTAGTCCTGTTACACAGTGTTGCCCAGTCCTGTTACACTCTTAACTAGTCCTGTTACACTGTGATGCCCAGTTTTGTCACACTGTGTTGCCCAGTCCTGTTACACTGTCTTACCTAGTGCTGTTACACCGTTATACCCAGGCCTGTTACACTGTGTTGCTCCGTCCTGTTACACTGTGTTACCCAGGCCTATTACACTGTCTTACCTAGTACTGTTACACAGTGTTGCCCAGTCCTGTTACAATGTGTGGCCCAGTCCTATGACACCTTTACCAAGTCCTGTTACACTGTCATACCCAGTCCCAGAACTTAGCTGGCTTTTACCAGTTGTATATAGTGCAAATCTGTTTGCAGGCTTGTTTATGTGCCTTTGTAACTTCATCATGGAAAGGGGGGAAACAAGAGTGTGATCTGGCAACCACTCCTGAGCTCCATCAGCTCTGCATCCTCGCACTCACGCCCTGAACAGGGCCAAGAGAGCAGCAGTGGCCAAATATTAACGCCCATAATTAAAATTCCCCAATGCAGGCAGCTTTTGAGTGTCATCTGCGGTTTAGCCACTGAGAGCTATGCATTCATTCTAGCAGCTCGGTCAGTTCTGAGTGCACCCCTGTCATTTTTCACATTCAGGCTTCAGTCTCTCGAGCTTTTCTTAAACCGCCTTGTAATTCTTGTAATTTAAACCCTCACCCCCACCGCCCGTTCGGCGAGACAGACGGCACAGCACTTTCTCAGCCTTCGTCACGGCAGACGTCAGGAAAAAAGCTCGCGCTGGATCACAGCGTGTTCTTGTAGCTCGCGGCAACAGCAGCAGCGATGCTACAGATGTGATGTGTGATGAGATCCATGAGTGTTGTGTCTGTTGGCTACAGTAAGGTGGCTGTGCGCCTGCAGTCTGGATATCTGTGTTTTACAAATCGCGCTGTCGTGAGACCTACACCTGTAGACCTGGACCAGTTGCCACTTATGAGATATTTGCAGTACAATAGTGGCAGTCAGATTTCATAAGCGATGTTATAGTCAAGCAAGTTGTCGCTGAAATCAGACAAAGCTGATTTCAGCTCTCGGTGTCTGGGAGCATCACTGGGGTTACGGGGGCCGAACTCCGTTAAGATGACAGAGGACTTGCTTTTCTCTACCAGATGGAGGGAAGCTGAATTATTTAAGTCAGCAGGTGGAGCTCAAAGGAACAGTCGTGCTCTAGTTCCCAGATTATAAGCAGAGAGAGAGAGAGAGAGAGAGAGAGAGAGAGAGAGAGAGAGAGAGAGAGAGAGAGAGAGAGAGAAAAAGGAACAGAGAGAGTTGGAGAGAGAGTGCTGTTTCAGGACTATTTCAGTTAACTTTGTGGAACAGAAGCTGTACTGTTCTGTGTGGGTGTGAATGATATTGTCTGTGTGTCTATATGTGTGTATATGTGTGTGTACCACTCAGGTGGGTGATCTGGCTCAAACGCACAGGGACGAAACCACATGAAGGGCTGTAAACTTGGTTGGCAGAGCGTAGAGCCTCTGTATTCACTAAGACTCTTTCTGATCTGCAGGTGAGTCCTCAGTGAAGTGTGGCCTGTACCGAGGGCGTCTCAACAGAGCTGTGTGTGGCGTCTGGGCTCCCCAGCAAGGCTGAACAAGCACCGCCCACTCAACAGGACACTCCTCCACCTCCCTTTCCACCAATCCAACTCCATCACTCCACCGGTCTCCCAGGGCAACAGACCCCGACACGCACACACATACACACACGCACATGCTGAGCTCAGGGTGTCAGCAGGTCTGGGTTACGTTCGCATGGTTCCACTGTCTCTGATGTCTCACTGCCAAACCCAGCAAATGTCTTCACTCCAGCACAGCTCACATGTCACACACACACACACACACACACACACACACACACACACACACACACACACACACACACACACACACACACACACATATATACAAAGACAATGAGCTGCTTTACATCACATTGATTACACACAAAACAAAACATACTCACACACACACCTCAACAATAAAAATGCTTTTTGGACAAGGCAAGGTCTCTGGAGTCCAGCTCCCAGCAGCACACAGTCTTACTCTGCTCTAACAGCTGTTTTATTCTCTCATTTTTAACATACACACACGTTTTAAACACGCACGCACACACACACGTTTTTAGCATACACACACATGCATGTATGCACATAAACCAACAGAGAAGATCCATTTTTGAAGGGAAAGTAAAGAAAAACATCTACAAAGTTTCTCTGTATCCCCCTCTCTCACTCCCTCTCACTCACCCTCTCTCTCTCTCACCCTCTCTCCCTCTCCCTCCCTCCCTCTCTCTCTCTCTCGCTCCCTCTCTCCCTCCCTCTCACTCTCTCTCTCTCTCCCTCTCCCTCCCTCCCTCTCTCTCTCTCTCTCTCTCGCTCCCTCTATCCCTCCCTCTCACTCACTCTCTCTCACTCTCACCCTCTCTCTCTCTCTCTCTCTCTCTCTCTCTCTCTCTCTCTCTTCCTCTCTCCCTCTCTCTCTCGCTCCCTCTCTCACTCCCTCTCTCGGTCTCTCTCTCGCTCTCTCTCTCTCCCTCTCTCTCCACCTCTCTCTCTCTCTCTCTCGCTCCCCCTCTCTCTCCCTCTCACTCACCCTCTCTCACTCTTACCCTCTCTCCCTCTCCCTCCCTCTCTCTCTCTCTCTCGCTCCCTCTCTCCCTCCCTCTCACTCACTCTCTCTCTCCCTCTCCCTCCCTCCCCCTCTCTCTCTCTCTCTCGCTCCCTCTCTCCCTCCCTCTCACTCACTCTCTCTCACTCTCACCCTCTCTCTCTCCATCCCTCTCTCGCTCCCTCTCTCACTCCCTCTCTCGCTCTCTCTCTCTCTCCCTCTCTCTCCACCTCTCTCTCTCTCTCTCGCTCCCCCTCTCCCTCCCTCTCACTCACCCTCTCTCACTCTCACCCTCTCTCCCTCTCCCTCCCTCTCTCTCTCTCCCTCTCCCTCCCTCTCTCTCTCTCTCTCTCTCGCTCCCTCCCTCTCACTCACCCTCTCTTTTTCTCTCTCTCTCTCTCTCTCTCTCTCTCTCTCTCTCGCTTCCTCTCTCCCTCCCTCTCACTCACTCTCTCTCACTCTCACCCTCTCTCTCTCTCTCTTCCTCTCTCCCTCCCTCTCTCGCTCCCTCTCTCACTCCCTCTCTCGCTCTCTCTCTCTCTCCCCCTCTCTCTCCCTCTCTCTCTCTCTCCCCCTCTCTCTCCCTCTCTCTCCACCTCTCTCTCTCTCTCGCTCCCCCTCTCCCTCCCTCTCACTCACCCTCTCTCACTCTCACCCTCTCTCACACTCTCTCTCTCTCTCCCCCTCTCTCTTTTCCTCAGTGGCGTTGAGCACAGAGCAGCTTCAGGCCTGTCTGAGGTGATTTA
>NC_137499.1:9205000-9227500 GCF_041902795.1 Electrophorus electricus | reverse complement strand
CTCTCTCTCTCTCTCTCTCTTTCTCATCCCTCTCTCTCTCTCTTTCTCATCCCTCTCTCTCTTTTTCATCCCTCTCTCTCTCTTTTTCATCCCTCTCTCTCTCTCTTTCTCATCCCTCTCTCTCTTTTTCATCCCTCTCTCTCTCTTTCTCATCCCTCTCTCTCTCTCTTTCTCATCCCTCTCTCTCTTTTTCATCCCTCTCACTCTCTTTCTCATCCCTCTCTCTCTCTCTTTCTCATCCCTCTCTCTCTTTCTCATCCCTCTCTCTCTCTCTCTCTCTTTCATCCCTCTCTCTCTCTCTTTCTCATCCCTCTCTCTCTTTTTCATCCCTCTCGCTCTCTTTCTCATCCCTCTCTCTCTCTTTCTCATCCCTCTCTCTCTTTTTCATCCCTCTCGCTCTCTTTCTCATCCCTCTCTCTCTCTTTCTCATCCCTCTCTCTCTTCTCTCTATCTCTCTCAGGTATCTTCCATCTCTCTGTGAGATGGCTGAAATATTGGCCTATTTGTCACAGTGTAGTTGACCTTTGACCTTTCACTGCTATAGGCAGAGGGGGAAATCCTTCACTAATATATCACACTTATTACAACCCATGAGGGAGGTGTGTGTGTGTGTGTGTGTGTATCTGTGTCTGTGTGTTTGTGCGTATGTGTGTGTGCATGTGTGTTGGTGGGGAGGGGGCGCAGGTTGGTTGTTGAATGTGAGTGAGTGAGGAAGAAATATATATATATATATAAACAGGGTTTAAAGTTACTATCAGAGCTTTATTTACCAACAAGACCTGGGCCATAATATAATAGAACTCCATAAGACTCATTATTGGATGAAAGGCTCACATATATTACACAGATTGTGAATGTGTTTATCACAACCAATGAGAATGTAGAGGAGCAACAGGAACAATTTCATTGGTCAAAATCTGCAACTCCTTTCTGATTGGCTGACATCGTTTTGGCAGTGTTGTAGCGATGAAAACACAAAAGTAAAAAGATTCACAAGGGCACAGGACGAGTTTGATTGTGGAGTAGAGCAAGTTCGTGCGAGAGCAGGAGATATGTTAGCATGCGTGAGCAGTTTTGTAGCAGAGCAAACTTCCGAGGGAAAGCAGAGTAAATGACACGTATCTTCTGCACGCGAGTACAGGAACTTCGTGAGTGCTGCATTTAAAAAATGTGCTCTTGACTACTGGCAGGAAAATAACCCCATACCCCATGCATGTGTGTGCATGCGTGTGTGTGTGTGTGTGTGTGTGTGTGTGCACGCATGCATGTATGCGTGTTGTGTGTTTCTGCATGTTTCTGTGTGTGACTGTTGTTTTGTTGTGTGTTTCTGCATGCTTTTTTATATGCACCACACTGAACTCTGAATACCCTCCGGACCTGATCAGCGATGAGCTTTTCTGCTCACATGGGAAGCATGGAAGTTCTCATGGGAGGACCAGTGTTGAAGACAAGCAGCTCCAGAAATAACTTACGAGAGAGGACTGTGAGCCAGAGCGCTACGTGTGTGTGTATGTGTGTGTTTGTGTGTGTTTGTGTGTGAATTTGTGTGTGTGTGTGTGCGCATGCATGTTTTTGCGTGCGCGCGTGTGTGTGTGTGTGTTCCTTGTGAATTTGTGTGTGTGTGTGTGTGTGCATGTGTGTGTGCGCGCATGCATGTGTTTGTGTGCGCATGTGTGTGCGTGTGAATTTGTGTGTGTGTGTGTGTGTGTGTGCGCATGCATGTTTGCGTGTGTGTGTGTGTGCGCATGTATGTGTTTGCGTGTGCGTGCGTGTGTGTTTGTGTGTGAATTTGTGTGTGTGTATGTGTGTGTGTATGTGTGTGTGTGTGCGTGCGCGCGTGTGTGTGTGTGCGTGTGTGTGTGTGCGCGTGCGTGTGTGTGTGTGTGTGTGTGTGCGTGTGTGTGTGTCCATGCATGTGTTTGCATGCGCTTGCGCGTGTGTGCGTGCGCGCGCGCGCGTGTGTGTGTGTGTGTGTGTGTGTGTGTGTGTGTGTTAATGTATTAAGGTCTTAATGAGAGAGCAGACTGTCTATACTTGTGTGCTAAATGTAGAAAGTACAAGTGGTTTGTGTAGAGAGAGTGAAGGCTGCATGTTGTGTGTACTGTACGGGGGCTCGGGCTGCTTCCCTGACGGATTTACCAGCACCGTCTGCTGACTGATACAGCCCTCTTCATCAGCTTTCCGAGCTTCTGGAACTTTCTGCACCATTATAAGGACTTTTGACAGGCTCGGTTCAGATTTCCTGGAACGTTCTGCGGAATTCCGGAACGTTTCGCTCCCGATCCACCACACCTCACCAGAATAAGTGGCTCTAAGCGTAGGGGTTTTTCTGTGCTTTGAAACAGGAGTAGGTGTCTAAATAAACTAGGCTGCCGTGCAGGGGAGGAACACTAAACACAAACAAATCCCCACCCTGCGGTTGGTGGGCCGAGCGGGGGCAAGGTTCACGGGCTCCTTCCAGACGGAGCTCGGCGGGGCAGCTGAGGAGTGTTGGCCCTGCTGCCTGGAGACACCCCAGCACTAATTATTAACACCAACACAGAGCTTCATTAATTAGGCCCGTTGGTTACGTTACATAGCAATTGATTTAGTGCAGCATGGGGACTGCAAACAGCTGCAGGACTCGAGTAAAGGTTTTAAACAATCATTGAGATTCACCCTCTCCTCCTCCTCTTGCTCACGCTCTCTCCCTCTCTCCATCTCTCTTTCTCTCTCTCTCTCTCTCTCTCTCCCTCTTTCTCTTTCTCTTCCTCTTTCTCTGCCCCTCCCTCTCTCTCTCTCTCTGTCTCTCTCCCTCCTCTCTCTCTCGCTCTGATTGTGTGTGGATGAGAATAAACGTCTGGCGTGTTGCTCTGCTGAGTCCTGAATTCAGGAAAAACCGTAGACCAAAGCAATCAATTTCTGAGCTGATAAGCCAAATCCTGGTATGAAGGATGCAACATCTCTGGTCTCCCATAAACCTCACCGGTGCTTTGTTGTCACTTCCAAAAGATGTCTTCCTCTCAGAACATATGAGGTATCTCTTCTCTCTCTCTCTCTCTCTATCTCTCTCTCTCTCTCTCTCTCTCTCTCTCTCTCTCTCTCTCTCCTTTTCAGTATAGTGCATGGTTTATCTGCGGGTTTGGTCTAGGTGAACCCGCTGTCCTTCACTGGCGTCTTAGGGAGGCTCGGGGTGTGTGTTGGAGTTTGTAGTGTGGCGCCGAGCCCAGCTGTACACGCCGTAGCCTCTCGGCAGCTAAAAACTGCAGCACCAAGCTGAGCTCTTCCACCAGTGGCCAGTGCGTCACAGGCCTGGGTCTCCTCCCCGGAGTTAAAGGGTGAATGAATTACGGTTTTAGGGTTAGTCCTGCAGTTTAAGAAAAGAGAGAGAGAACGAGAGAGAGAGAGAGAGAGAGGGAGAGCTGTTTCAGGTTAAACTCTGTGAAACAGAAGCTGTACTGTTCAGTGTGGGTGTGATTGATATTGTCTGTGTGTGTGTATGTGTGTGTACGTGTGTGTACCACTCAGGTGGGTGAACTGGCTCAAACGTACGGGGATGAAACCATGTGAAGGGAATGTGTCTCTGTTACAGGGAGTTAAAGTGAGAGAGGTGGTTAGAGAGTCACCTGCCACTCATGTGGGGATCCTGTTGTGAGCTGTAGAAGGTGGGCGTGGCCTTCTCTTCACCCTACGCCACCCCACACCACAGCAGCTTTTGCAGCCTGCTCCACCCTCTACTGACTACAGTACCAGAAAGCTGTTCTGGACACTACACCACTCTGGACACTACACCACTCTGGACACTACACCACTCTGGACACTGCACCACTCTGGACACTACACCACTCTGGACACTACACCACTCTGGACACTACACCACTCTGGACACTGCACCACTCTGGACACTACACCACTCTGGACACTACACCACTCTAAACACTACACCACTCTGGACACTGCACCACTCTGGGACACTACACCACTCTGGACACTATACCACTCTGGACACTACACCACTCTAAACACTACACCACTCTAAACACTACACCACTCTGGACACTACACCACTCTGGACACTACACCACTCTAAACACTACACCACTCTAAACACTACACCACTCTGGACACTGCACCACTCTGGGACACTACACCACTCTAAACATTACACCACTCTGGACACTACACCACTCTGGACACTACACCACTCTGGACACTACACCACTCTGGGACACTACACCACTCTGGGACACTACACCACTCTGTACACTATACCACTCTGGGACACTACACCACTCTGTACACTATACCACTCTGGGACACTACACCACTCTGGGACACTACACCACTCTGGGACACTACACCACTCTGGGACACTACACCATTCTGTACACTATACCACTCTAAACACTACACCACTCTGGACACTACACCACTCTGTACACTATACCACTCTGGGACACTACACCACTCTGGGACACTATACCACTCTGTACACTATACCACTCTGGGACACTACACCACTCTGGACACTACACCACTCTGGGACACTATACCACTCTGTACACTATACCACACTGGGACACTACAGTGCTCTGAATACTACACTACTCTGGACATTACACTACTCTGGACACTACACCACTCTGGGACACTACAGTGCTCTGAATACTACACTATTCTGGACATTACACTACTCTGGACACTACACCACTCTGGGACACTACAGTGCTCTGAATACTACACTACTCTGGACACTACACCACTCTGGACACTACACTACTCTGGAAACTCTACAAATGGCTTTGAGAGTGGAGCAAATGACACAGAGAAATTCAAAAGCAAGAATGTTTTCACTGAAGGGCGACTTTGATTGCCTGTAGCGAGTGACAGCGATATTATGTCCATGTGTGTGTGTGTGTGTGTGTGTGTGTGTGTGTGTGTGTGCCCGCTCTGCCACCTGGTCAATTAGGAGACCATCTGGTGCTACAGCTTCGTCTCCACCCACCCAATTAATAATGACATCACTGAATTCCAGAATGTTCTAAATGACACAGCAGGGGGGTACTGAAAAGACAAGAGGGATGTACAGAGCACCTGTCCCACTTCCTGTGAACTCTCCCAAACAACCCCATAGTAACGAGGTGTCACACGCAGGACAACAAACAGCGCGGTTTGGCACGGGCCCTCATCCCAAAGTCTCCCTCCTGTTCTCGCTGGGAGCTGTTTTCATTTAAGCAAACCTCTTGGCTTACACTGGTGCTGTTTAATGACAGCAGCCATGCGTGCAATGGCGCCCTCTTTAGGAGCCACAGGGTGCTGAGAGACATAATAAGGTGCAGCTCTGCTGAGCAGATCCTACTGGACTGGAGCAGATTTGACTCCTGAAGCTCTGAGAGTGATTAATGCTGACAGGACAGGAATCTAGAGCAGCAGGACACCAGAGCAGCATAACACCAGAGCAGCAGGACTCTAGAGCAGCAGAACTCCAGAGCAGCAGGTCCTGGGTGCCCTCCCCAGGCTGGACAGCATTAAAACAAACATGTGATATTATCACGTTTGCCTGAATTCCAAATGGCTGCTTTGACAAGCAAGTGCCAAAAGGTTCACAACAGACAGCATCCTCGTCACAAATACAAGGCTAATATTCCATATGGAAATTCCACCGGATCATTCCCTGTAGTGAATATCATCAGAACATTCCCTATAGTGACAGTCACCTGAGCATTCCCTGCAGTGACAGACATGATAGCATTTCTGTGTATTTGCCTGAATTCAGAAGTAGTTACATAAAGTATCTGAGTGTTCTATAAGTAGAGGTTAGAGTTTTATTCCGTCGTGCAAGGCTTTAAAGAGGAGCTCACTCTTCTCTTCTCTGCTTATCCAATCATTTTCTTTAGAAATCTTCAACCAATCCCAGCTCACTATAAACACTTGTTCTTCCTTTGAGAGCAAGGATGTCCATTTATACAGCTGCCAGAGCTAACATGATTAATTTCTTGTAGTTTATAGCCTTACTGCAACATACACACACGCACGCGCACACACACACACACACACACACACATACCCCGGTTCTTCTGGGGATTACAACTCATCAGTAGCACAAATCTCTTCGAATCCTGTCACTGTGAGAGTCCACTCCCTCAAATCGGAAAACATCCCCTCAGCTCCTCAAACTGTGATAGTCTCACACGTTTACTACGCCTTCCTAATAGCTGTGACCTTCTCCTAAACACAAAACCCACATTCTACCAAACCAACTAACCTGTGAGAGAGCGCGCGCACACACACACACACGTGCGCCTGTGCGCACGCACACACACACACACGTGCACACACACACATGCACACACACACAGACAAACGCACATACACACACACACATGTGCGCGCACAAACACACACACACGTGCGCGTGCACACACACACACACACACACACACACACACACACATGCGGATGGGCTGTTGTACACCATACCCCACCACCTTTACTCCAAGAGACTCATGAGTGCTCACTGTCTGCCCTGTGAAGCTCTTATGAGTCGATGACAGTGAGCCGGCTTCAGCTCTGCGCTATGGAGACTGTGGAGCTCGGCTGCTCCACTGTGTTGTACGTGCTGAAGACCATCTGGAGCAGTAGCTCTGCAAGCCCCAGCCAGCCCTACAGCTACTGCCCAGGCCAATAAAGGGGGATCTGAACGGCCTTAAAGAAAGACGGCTGTGCTCTTGGGGGTGGGGGGGGTGACTAGCCAAGGCTCTGGATCACTCCCAGGGCCCCGCCTGGGGCCGGCCCCTCTCGCTATGCCCCGCCTGGCCCCTCTCGCTACGCCCACTTTGGCCCCTTTCGCTACGCCCCACTTTGGCCCTCTGACTGTGCATTCAGTCACCCACCCTGGGCCTTCCAGGGGTCCACGTGGGGCTGGGGGTCTTTATTATTGAACCACTGGGACAAAGTCCAGAGGTGGACCTGAGCATTATCGTTAGAGAGAGAGAGAGAGAGAGAGAGAGACAGAGACAGAGACAGAGACAGAGAGAGAGAGAGAGAGAGAGAGAGAGAGAGAGAGAGAGGGAGAGCCTGTTTGTTTGGTGGAAGGGTTCGTTTTAGTTTTAATCAGGTGTGTCATTAATGTGAGTGGGGTAGTAGGCTCCCTACACCTGCAGAGAGTCAAAGCCAGGCCACGCCCCCGGTTCCCCAAGCCTGCCCTTTATCAGCCTATGCCCGTCATGTAGCTACACCAATAGCAGCGCAGCATTAGATTAATAAGGCAGATAGCTCACAGCAACCCTTTCTGCTGAGTCAGACGTTTGGAGCTCTGATCTGTTCGGGACATGTTCCTCTATTCGTCAGTTAAACTGGCCTCTGCAGACATGGGGCTCTGTCTGCATGTTCACAACCCAGAGTCTGTGCTCTGAAGCGTACTTCCAAACATGACGAATGCACTTCATCTGTATCCCTGGTCCACAAAGTGGGTCACACATCAGCTCTCCGGGCCTGTCCATGTGACTGGATTTGCTATTGCTCTAAACTGAATCCAGATCATCACGTTTCCCAGATCTGCTCTGGGAAATGGCAATGTGCTTCTGGGAAGCACCCCTTGGCCAGGACTATATGAAAACCATATCTGAGGCTTAGGCCTGCGGTGAAACTCCATTCCTGAAACAGGCTCATGTTCAGTGATGAGCTTTTTCTCTGACTCCACCAGCTCTCAGACTCTAGCCCTCAGACTCCATTAGCTCTCAGACTCCATTAGCTCTCAGACTCCGCCAGCTCTCAGACTCCATTAGCTCTCAGACTCCATTAGCTCTCAGACTCCGCCAGCTCTCAGACTCCGCCAGCTCTCAGACTCCTCTATCCTGGTCGGACAGCGCTGGAGTGAGTCTGTGGGCTGCACTGTTTATGTGCCGTCTCACATCGAAGGGATTTCGAGATCAACAGCGTGTTTGTGTCCTCTTTGTCGTATGGTGGATCCCAGGACTGCTTCGCACAAAAAAAACCCTTTTCTATTTCCCTCTCCCTTTCCTGTGTTTGTTAAAGTTTGCTCACTGCTTTTCCAGGAACGGTTAATTAAGGACAGGTTCGAGCAGGAACCCAGCCACTCACGAGGATGCTGTTTCTTCTTGCGCAGCTTCAGTCAGTCCCGTTCCATAATTCACCCCACGATCATGTCGCGATCGCCAATGAGAGAGAAACTCAAACGCTGTGAAAACAGCATTGTTCCATCTTTGTCACCACCGTAACCAAAGTAGCGGCGCCAAACGGTGAGCCATAGTTCAGCGCAGACAGTGCGCGAAGCCCCAGTGCACAGAAAGAAAGGAGGAAAGTAAGAAAGAAAACAAGAGAGACAGAGAGACAGAGAGAAAATGAGAGAACACGGGGCTTCACGGCGGACCATATCGATTCTTAACACGGATTCGTTCTTGTCCGGTTTGTGCAAACCCGCCCTAGCTCCTTGTCTCTGGCGGGACCCGGGAAGGCGAGGGCAGGACAAGGCTTTGAAGTGCCAGGCTTGGGTTGTGCATTTTTAGGTTTTTAGAGGAGGGGAAACATTCTCGTGAGCTGACAAACGATGGTTTGGCACGGCCGGCGTACACATCGTCGGTAGGAGGGGCCTTCGGGAGAGACGGATCGCTGGCCAGCAGCCGGAGTTGGCAGGCATCGCACGGCATTTCCACGTGGAGCCGTATCGGGGTGCGCGGCCCAAGCAGCGCTGCTGACGAATGCGGACAGGGGGAACCACTCACATCTTGAAGACATTCGTGCAAGAAGAGAGCTGTCCACCCAAATCTAGAGTGAGAAGTTCTGGCATGACCTCATCGTCTCTGTCCTGAAGGCTATTGAATATGATTGGGCAGCCTCTCCTCTCGTAGTCTTACCAAAAGCCACATAAACAGGACACACCTCCTACTGGTGGAGCATGAGCAGTGTTTTAACCCTGTCATGCCCAGACTCGACCCCGCAGAGACGCGCTCCTGCGCGGTGTAATTCTCCAGGCTAACAGTACTGAGTAAATTAAGCAATGTGTAGGCAGCATGGTAGTTTGGTGTTTAGCACGTTTGAGTCTCTGTCTGGGTGGAGTTTCCATGTTCTTCGCGTATATGTGTGGGTTTCCACCCACAGTCCAAAAACATGGAGATTAGGTTGACTGGATACCTGTATGAATATGAATTGTGTGAATATATATATATATATATATATATATATATATATATATATATATATATATATACGTGTGTGTGTGTGTGTGTGTGTGTGTGTGTGTGTGTGTGTGTGTGTGTGTGTGTGAATGTCCAGCGACGGTTGGTACTCTGTATGTGTATGTGTGTCCAGTGATGGTTGGTGCTCTCTGTGTGTGAGTGTGTGTGTGTATGTCCAGTGGTGGTTGGTGCTCTGAGTGTGTGGTCTCTGATTGAGAACATGCTGTGTGCAAACTGGCCAATTCTTATTGGTGTGTGAGTGATTTGATTGTAAAAACTGATTTCTGTCTGTAATGCATCCTTGGGTTGAAAAAGGTGCTCTATAAATGTAACTAATAATAATAATAATAATAATAATAAGATATTTGGAAGAATTTGAAAATTACAGTTTGATTAGGGCTGAAAGAAATTCATTACAAATCTTCCAGTTATCATCAGTGTATCCAGATATTGTTTTGCACAGTTGAAATGTTTGGTGTTGTGGAAAGAAATGAACCAGCCATGAGTCACTGGATTCTCTCCTTCATCTCTTCAGAAGAACAATTTTTTTATTCAGATTACCTCCAGTGAAATCTCAGAGCCACGGGTAGGAAAAATCTCTCCACCTTGGCAATGAGAACAGCAATAGCAAAATCACACATTGTGCACAGCAGTGGGTGGAGCTAGCAGGGGCCTGGACCTCCCTCCAACGGTCAGCCCCACACTTTTTGCGGCAGAACGCCAGTGGAGCATGTTTCTTTTTGAGTACCCACTGAGTGTAAACAGCTGCTCTCCCAAAGCGGTCCCTCATTTGAGCCGATTATCGTGGGCGAGCGATACCTGGTCCACTTGTCCCCAAGTCTCCGAAACACCTGGTAGAAAGCTGAACCAACCTGGCCAGGGTCGTCAGCATGGGGTGGGATGACGGCCTCTCTGGCTCCGCCTCTCTGCCCTTACAGCTGATGTTAGCCCCCAGCATTAGCCTCCTTTTTCCCCCGAGGGCGTCAGGCCGTAAATTTCTCTTGCTCTCCCAGTGACTGCTGGTATTCAACGCTGATAACACAGATAGGGGCGGAATTCTCTTTCATCGTGTGGCTGAGTGTAGGGACCAAAGACTTGCCCTTGTCTGCCCTTGTCTGGAGTTTGGGATAAATCTCACATTCCTGCTCGCACGAGCAGACGCTACCGATGCTTTTCGTTCCGAGAGCGCTGGGTCTGGAGACGCAAGCCAGCTTTGTTTCTCTGGAGAGCTGTTTACCGGGATTTCGTTTCATAAAGGGGTGCCGAGGGAGCGTCCACTGGCTTTGGTCCTTATCGGCGCTTCCTGCCGCAAGCCGCTCGCTCATGGGGACACTTGGAATGGACTTCTTTCTCCAGGTGTTCTCCTTCAAGCTAGCTTAAACCTCAGCCTGTTCTACTGCAGATGCTCTCTCGTTACAAGCCCCTGTAACCCAGCCAGCCAGTCTGTGGTTAGGAGTCTGAATGCGGTGACAAGGCTCGATAGTCTGGTCCGTTTTGAAGGTCCCCCACCACTGCCACGGAGGCAAGCTGTGGTCCTAACCCACCTCCAGTGCCCTAGAGCTCCCCGTTGCAACAAGGCAGATCTTAGCCATTCCGAGCCATTCTGAAACAAAAGGTCAGGAGTAGGGCCTTTGAACAGTACACCGCTTGGCAAGAAATCACGGGCCTTGTATTTAAGGAAACGCTGTTTTTTGTTTCAATAAAAGTGTTGGTGCCCCTGAGCATTAGTCGAACAGCTTGGGTTTAACAGCCTTTGGACAGCTGCAGTCAGGGCGAACGCTAATGTTATTGTTCTCAGAGAGAGGCCTGGAATCGTTTGGGCAGGGTAACATTAAGGAAGGAGAGGATAACACCTCTCGTCTGAGCCTAAATCACGTTACACTTCCATGCACTAACTTCAAAGTGAACCGTCCCCATCTGCACAGGTCACATGGCATGGTTTGGCATGAAAGCTACATACACATATACACACACATCAACTTTGTTTATGTACACACACACAGTCTGTTCATTAACACTCACACAGACTATTAGTTAACAATCATACAGGCTGTTTATGTAAACTGATACAGTCTGTGAATTAACACTCACACAGTCTGCTAATTAACAATCATAGACTTTATGTAAACTCATACAGTCTGTTAACACACACAGTCTGTATATGTAAACTCATACAGTCTGTTAATTAACACACAGTTTGTTTATGTAAACTCATACAGTCTGTTAATTAACAGACATTGTTTATGCAAACTCATACAGTCTGTTAATTAACACACAGTCTGTTTATGTAAACTCATACAATCTGTTAATTAACACTCACACAGTCTGCTAATTAACAATCATAGTCTGTTTATGTAAAGTCATAGTTTGTTAACACTCATACAGTCTGTTTATGTACACACATACAGTCTGTTAATTAACACTCATACAGTCTGTTTATGTACACAATGAGTGTACTTAATTCTCTTGATTAAAGGCACAGAAGGACACGCTGTTGTAAAGGTCTGATTAGGGTTAGGGCATGACTCCATATCACAAATAATTTTTGTTTCTCTGACATGGTTTATCAGAATAATACTGTATATCCATTTTCCCTTTTGGCCAGTAAGGTTCCACATTAAGGTTCTACATTACGTTCTCACATTAGGCTGGTGTGCAACATGTGCTGGTGTAGCTGACCTTGTGGAGCAGGTCAAGTAGACTGTGGGTTTGGTTCCCAGGGAACACTTGCACTTGTTGGTCAAATACAGCAAGTGTAAACATATTTGGTGAAGTTAATACCACTGACGTATGCTGTTATTAGACATGTTTGCTGTTATTATACACGTATGCTGTTATTAGACATTTGCTGTTATTAGACATGTGTGGTCTTATTATATATGTAAGCTTTTATTATACACATATGCTGTTATTAGACATTTGCTGTTATTAGACATGTATGCTGTTATTATACACATATGCTGTTATAGACACGGATGTTGTCATTATACATGTATGCTGTTATTAGACATGTATGCTGTTATAAGTACTGGCAGGCCAACATCACTGCAGAATTGAACTCTGGTATAAATCCACCCATAAATCCAAATGAACATACAAGCACTTCAAATGGCTGCCCCCTCACTCCATGTGACCTGCTTCATATTGACAAAAATGTATATCACATAAATATAAACAATGGGCTTTAGAACACTATTACACTGGGCTTTAGAACACTATTACACTGGGCTTTAGAACACTATTACAGTGGGCTTTAGAACACTATTACAGTGGGCTTTAGAACACTATTACACTGGGATGTAGAACGTTATGTTTATCATTAGCCACTTAAGATCACTGCTTCATATGATTCTTCAAGCCTTTAACATCAGACACAAATATCCAAACATCAGTGCTTATATCAGAATCTTCCTGGTGTCTTTCTGTTTGCTTGCCTGTCGTGTTTTGGGCTAGCCTCTGACTGCTGAAGCAGGCACTTGTAACGTTGACCTGAACATCTGAAGACAGGCACAGCGCATGACCCGTCAGGGCTGCACCTGTTAGCGGAGTGGCATGAGGTACGTCTGTGTGCCAACAACAGCTGCTAGGCCTCATCTCGATCAAACCCAACCACAAAAAACCCAACCGCTGGGCACCTCAGCAAGTTCCATGTGCATTATTACATTTCTCCTCGAGGCAATTCCGAAACTTTGAAGGTCATTACCAGCACAAGGATACCACGGCGACTATAAAAGAACAGGTGCGCGATTGCCAGGGCGATGGGCCAGCTTGCCCCCCGGCGCCAGGGCAGGCGGATCTCGCCAGACAAATGCACTGGAGTGCTGTAGAAGTGAGGCCTTGTTTACACTATTAGAGCAGGGCTTTCTCATGCAGGTTCTTAACAAGATACTCTCCTGTACATTTCAGTACATCCCCGCCTCCTTTCCAGTCAAACCAAGCACGGTAATTAACAGGGGATTTGAAACAGCAAAGACGGGCACTGCTAACCCACATAGCGCTGCCGCCCTGCTGGACGTGGGAGAACAGAGACTGCCGAGTGAAACATATGGGAGCGTTAATAAAGAGCAGTCACTCTGGACTTGGTGATTTATGAATTGTATGGGCAGAGGACCAAGAAACCTGGGGTTTAATGTCCGTTGAACCAGGTTGGCTCGGTGGGGGGGTGGGGGGTCTGTCTGCTGATGTGGTCTTCACCGTAACCTGTGGAGAGCGTCACTCCTGTGGGAGCTCCTCCTTCCACCTTGGCCTCCCAAGCCCCTGTAAATCTCGCCAGCGTCACACCTGCCTACCGCTGGTCCACAGCTAGCCAGCCGAAGCATGATTATGATTTGCTCCATAAAGCTTTCAGACCTGTTGATGGAGTAGGCCTCTGTGTGGGGTGGAACCGGGCGAGATGGACGGTGGAGAGCTAACGGCAGCTCGGCTCCTGGGAGGAGGATAACAGGGATTCAGGAAGCTCTGAAATTCCTGGTTGGGATGTTATAATTAGCTTGTGTGCTAGTGAGTTTGTTTGCTAGCATATACATCAGGTGCCCGCCAGCAATTAGCAGCACTTTACATCATCTAGTCTAGTTCTAGTCTATTTCTAGTCTAAATAAACTCAATTCCAATTCTGCCCAATCTATCACACAACCCTGACTGCCCTGTTTTGGTAAAGCTGCCAGTTCAAATGCTGTAATGAAAGATGATTTACAAATTGCTTTACAAAAAATACAGTGTAACAGCTGTCATCACTGAAAAGGTGGTGACTTTGACGAATCTAAAATCTAAGAGTCAAAGATACTTATTTAGCATAGCATAGAAACATCTGTGTTATTTCATGGTGTTGATACCATCACTGTTTTTCTAAAATATAGGGCGTATTAAAAATGCACGAAGGATCAAGCATGTCCAAATGTTTGACTGGTACTGTAGATAAACAAGCATGCATGTAATCATGTGTATGAACGGTTCTGTCAGTTGGTCCTACTGTCCAACTTCCATCTAGAACTCTATCTCTTTCTCTCTCTCGCTTTCTCTCTCTCTCTCTTCCTCTCTCCCTCTCTCTCTCTTCCTCTCTCGGCCTCTCTCTCTCTCTCTTGCTCTCTCTTCCTCTCTCTCCCTCTCTCTCTCTTGCTCTCTCTCTTCCTCTCTCTCCCTCTCACGCTTCCTCTCTCTCTCTCTCTTTCTCTCTCTCTTGCTCTCTCTCTCTTCCCCTCTCTCTCTCTCTCTCTCTTCCTCTCTCTCTCTCCCTCTCTCTCTCTCTTCCTCTCTCGCCCTCGCTCTCTCTTGCTCTCTCTTCCTCTTTCTCCCTCTCTCTCTTCCTCTCTCTCCCTCTCTCTCTCTTGCTCTCTCTCTCTTCCTCTCTCTCCCTCTCACGCTTCCTCTCTCTCTCGCTCTCTCTCTTCCTCTCTCTCTTTCTCTCTCTCTTGCTCTCTCTCTCTTCCCCCCTCTCTCTCTCTCTCTCTCTCTCTCTCTCTTCCTCTCTCTCTCCCTCTCTCCCTCTCTCTCTCTTCCTCTCTCTCTCTTCCTCCCTCTCTTTCTCCCTCTCTCTCTCCCACTCCCTCTCTCTCCCTCACTCTCTCTCTCCCTCTCTCTCTTGGCCAGATGACACATTTTGTCACGAGTGCTTGCGTGCTCTGCTGACCTTGGAACAAAATGTTCCATGAAGCCTTTATCAGTTACCACATCACCACCATCACCACCACCATCACCATCACCACTATCACCACTATCACCATCACCATCATCATCATCACCACCACCACCACTACCACCACCATCATCATCATCACCATCACCACCACTATCATCATAATCATCACATCACCATCATTATCGTCATCATTACTATCATCATCACCACAATCACCACTATCACCATCACCATCACTTTCATCACGACCATCACCACCATCACCACCATCATCATCATCACCACGATCACCACCATCATCATCACCATCACCAT
The DNA here is from genome assembly GCF_041902795.1 of Electrophorus electricus. NCBI lineage: Eukaryota > Metazoa > Chordata > Actinopteri > Gymnotiformes > Gymnotidae > Electrophorus > Electrophorus electricus. Next base: position 9,212,374 of record NC_137499.1, on the reverse strand, counting down.
CACCACTATCTCCACTATCACCCACCATCACCATCATCACCACTATAACCACTATCACCATCACAACCATCACCACCACCATCATCATCACCATCTTCACCACTATCACCACTATCATCACCATTATCATCATCATCACCATCATCACCACCACCATCATCATCACCATCATCACTACTATCAACATCATCATCATCATCATCATCACCACCACCACCACCACCATCACCATAATCACCACCACCATCACCACTATCACCATAATCACCACCACCATCACCACTATCACCATAATCACCACCACCATCACCACTATCACCATCATCATTGTTACCATCATCATCATCATCATCATAATCATCATCATTGTCACCATCATCATCATTATTATCAACCACAAGACCCATTTGCATATTTTAGTCAGTTTACTTCATTAATCCCTAGTCAATTTACTCCCTTAATCCCTGGCCAGTTTACTCCATTAATCCCTGGTCAGTTTGCTCCATTAATCCCTGGTCAATTTACTCCCTTAATCCCTGGCCAGTTTACTCCATTAATCCCTGGCCAGTTTACTCCATTAATCCCTGGCCAGTTTACTCCATTAATCCCTGGTCAGTTTATATGTGATTGAGATAGTGGGCTATTATCAACACATCTTCAGTCATGGTCATGATGTCTGGACGCAAGGCTGTCAGGAACAGCTGTGTTAAGATGTCAGTGTCTCCGCTGCGGCAGCCTTGTGGTAAGAGCGTGGTGACTGCTTTATGGTAATATTACGGTAACTTGCTTGGGCAATTTTCTCTTATGATAACATGCATTTTGAACTGTTTTTTAAATGAAATGCAGTTTGTTTGATCTACCTCTTTAACTAACGAACATATGCAACTTTATTCAACTTTAAAAGACTGATCCAGTCTGATTTTTAGTCCAAAAAAAAAAAAAAGGGTCCCAACCCCAAATTCCAGAGTATTTATTGGAATGACTTAATTTCACTGTTTAATCCCAGTCATCTGTTAAGGTCCTTCTGTTTCAGTCCATCGTTTGTGAGGCTGAGTTGGAGGCCAACTGGAATCATTTCTGTTTAAGCAATGGCCCTAATCATTCCTAATCATTCTTCAATTTGTGGTTATTAACTGCCCGGCATCCACCTCTGAACTTTTATAAATGATTTCCTGAGTTTTGCTCACTTAAAAAAAAAAACACTTTTGGAAGCTACGGTAAATAGCTGTAGCAAGCACAATGAACAGAGCCCAAGATGGTGTCTATAGGCAAAAAGGATTCTGGGTAGTGTAGTCTCTGGACTTAGCCTCATAAATATGCCCATGTTGATTAGTGTCTGGAGCTTGGAGTGTCGCCCAGGGTTGTAACAGGCTCACAGGACCATGGCGTCAGGCCTACATAAGTGGTGTGTTTGGGTTTCCACCAGGGCCTGTGTTCCTGCACATACGCCGGGGTGCATTCCTTCGCCGCGATAAGCTTTTGAGTCAAGGTCCCACTCCTTTAGCTCGCGTGAACACAGAAAGCACTCACACACCCGGGTGGGAGATTAACTGTGTGCCCACTCCCAGCCTATAAGGAAGGGTGGGGGCTGGTGGTGGTCGGGGGGTGCAGAAGCCCACTCACAGTGCCAGCAAGGGGCGGGGGGTCTGGGGCTCGGAGTGGCAAAAGCTCAATCGCAGGGCCAGGAAAACGGATTTTTGCAGCCCCTTAAAGCAGCTCCAGTACAGGACTTGCGCTCGATTGTGGCAAGATTGTGGCTAATCGATTGTGGCAAGTTCCAAGGCCTGTGTGAGGCAGGCCCGCCATGCCGCCGAGGTCCAGGCCTGCCTCCGTGAGGGGGTGGCAGCTTTGTAACGTGCCACCGGCCGTGGTTTTCCCCCCTCGGGGTTATTCTCATTAGAAGCGGAACGCGAGCAGTGCGCCTCAGCTCTCCTGTGCCCAGCTTGGCAGCCTTCTGTCTCCTCCCTGTGAATGGGGGCAGAAAAAAACAGCAGAACGCGTTTGCCGATATTCCACCCGACGCAGTAAATCTTTTCTCCTTCAAGGTAGCAAACAAGTTGGGAGAAACGCTTCCAGAATTACAGCTCGGTAAATGGGCGCCTTCGAAGCCTTTTGATGCTGGAGACGTTTCTGGTGTGAGTGTGAATTCACTCCTGCAGTCCAGCGTGGTAAGAGGGGAGTGGGGTGGGAGTGTCACAGCGCAGAAAGAGAGGGCAGCACAAAAGGCCCTCTCTCACTGTTTGGGCTTTTTGTGTGGTGTGCACTTCTCATCAAGGTGTTGAATACACGGCTGGAGGTTTTCTATGCACACGTCGTGATGCTCTCGCTGTAACCCCCGACCTCCCGTTTCCTCCTGCTGTATCGGCAGGTGAGCAGGCACCGCACACGCCGCGCCACAATCTCCCCCGGGGCCCACACCGCCAGCCGTTCCACAAAGTCTCCTCGTCAAATGCCCCGGATTGGAAATTTATCAGAGCAATTTAAAATCCACGTCTCCTGGCTTTAGGACGAGCACGGATCCTGGCGCGAGGGAGCGTGTCATTCGTAAAAGGCCGAGACTTTCTGCATGGGACGGTGGAGCAACAGAAAGCTGTCTGGGCCCTCATTCGGTTCCTCCTCCAGGCTGCTTCAAAGGGAGCTATAAGTAGCTCAGGCTAAATCCGCGCAGGTAGAGGCTAGTCCCAGCGGGCTGCCGTGGGCTTGGAGGGGGGACTTTAGCATGGGGCAAAGGAAAGCGTTTAATATGCAGACGGCTCGGTATCAGCGCCCTGCAGAAAGGGAGAGCTCTATTGATACAGGCAAATTCCTTCAGGCAGACCATTTCTAAAGGGTGCTGTAAAGGACTTTAAAAAGTTTGCCGGTTGGTTAAGTAAAGAAGTTTTGGATTTCCTAGCGAGTTTGGGGGGGGAGCAGGGAGAGAGAGAAACAGTTATTTACTTGTTATTTACTTCTCACAGCAGCAGTAGCTGTTCTGATATCCCAAAACATCAATATATCCTCTAAATGCAGCAAACACGTGCAACAAAACACTAGTGTCACGCTCTCATTAAACAGCACTTGGGTGGAAACCATGACAACAACAGAGTGTGATACTGTGTCCCTGCTGCCAGATTTCCTAAAAGTGCTAAAAGTGCAATATTAATATTAATCAGGAAGATTAAGCTTTGGGCCACAGATCTGTGTGCCTACACACAGCTTGTGAGAGCTGCAAAACAGTAAACATTTCCCTTCAGTACCAGTCAGAGTAATCAAACTCTCCTTTCAGTACCAGTCAGAGTAATCAAACTCTCCTTTCAGTACCAGTCAGAGTAATCAAACTCTCCCTTCAGTACCAGTCAGAGTAATCAAACTCTCCCTTCAGTACCAGTCAGAGTAATCAAACTCTCCTTTCAGTACCAGTCAGAGTAATCAAACTCTCCCTTCAGTACCAGTCAGAGTAATCAAACTCTCCTTTCAGTACCAGTCAGAGTAATCAAACTCTCCCTTCAGTACCAGTCAGAGTAATCAAACTCTCCCTTCAGTACCAGTCAGAGTAATCAAACTCTCCCTTCAGTACCAGTCAGAGTAATCAAACTCTCCTTTCAGTACCAGTCAGAGTAATCAAACTCTCCCTTCAGTACCAGTCAGAGTAATCAAACTCTCCCTTCAGTACCAGTCAGAGTAATCAAACTCTCCTTTCAGTACCAGTCAGAGTAATCAAACTCTCCCTTCAGTACCAGTCAGAGTAATCAAACTCTCCTTTCAGTACCAGTCAGAGTAATCAAACTCTCCCTTCAGTACCAGTCAGAGTAATCAAACTCTCCCTTCAGTACCAGTCAGAGTAATCAAACTCTCCTTTCAGTACCAGTCAGAGTAATCAAACTCTCCCTTCAGTACCAGTCAGAGTAATCAAACTCTCCTTTCAGTACCAGTCAGAATAATCAAACTCTCCCTTCAGTACCAGTCAGAGTAATCAAACTCTCCTTTCAGTACCAGTCAGAGTAATCAAACTCTCCCTTCAGTACCAGTCAGAGTAATCAAACTCTCCTTTCAGTACCAGTCAGAGTAATCAAACTCTCTCTTCAGTACCAGTCAGAGTAATCAAACTCTCCTTTCAGTACCAGTCAGAGTAATCAAACTCTCCTTTCAGTACCAGTCAGAGTAATCAAACTCTCCTTTCAGTACCAGTCAGAGTAATCAAACTCTCCCTTCAGTACCAGTCAGAGTAATCAAACTCTCCTTTCAGTACCAGTCAGAGTAATCAAACTCTCCTTTCAGTACCAGTCAGAGTAATCAAACTCTCCCTTCAGTACCAGTCAGAGTAATCAAACTCTCCTTTCAGTACCAGTCAGAGTAATCAAACTCTCCCTTCAGTACCAGTCAGAGTAATCAAACTCTCCTTTCAGTACCAGTCAGAGTAATCAAACTCTCCCTTCAGTACCAGTCAGAGTAATCAAACTCTCCTTTCAGTACCAGTCAGAGTAATCAAACTCTCCTTTCAGTACCAGTCAGAGTAATCAAACTCTCCTTTCAGTACCAGTCAGAGTAATCAAACTCTCCCTTCAGTACCAGTCAGAGTAATCAAACTCTCCTTTCAGTACCAGTCAGAGTAATCAAACTCTCCTTTCAGTACCAGTCAGAGTAATCAAACTCTCCTTTCAGTACCAGTCAGAGTAATCAAACTCTCCTTTCAGTACCAGAGTAATCAAGCCTTCATTTTTAACACGCTGGCCATTTGTTGTGTTTGTGTGTATGTGTGGTGTGTATGTGTGTGTGCGCGCATGTGTGTGTGTGTGTGTGTGTGTGTGTGTGCGCGCATGTGTGTGTGTGTGTGGGAGAGAGAGCAAGAGAGATATGATCTTTGAAAGGAATATGTTTGTCTCTAAGCGATCTCCTGAAATCCATTACTCTTAAGAGTGTTTGATAGCATCACAGACGAATGGTTTCTCAGGGCAGATGCTAGAATTACTTCCAAATGGGTGGGGGGTTCCGCCCTAGTGCCCGCAGTCCCGCATGCAAGACTCCAGGCACGGAGAACGAGAACACCAACACTGGAGAGGGCGTGCTGTGGTCACTACATCCCAGCACCTTGTGAATATCGTGAAAGTCTAAAGTTCATGGCATGGTTAGCGGTAACCTTGCCCCGATCTTCAGAGACTCATCTTGGGTTTTATGGAGTTGTGGAGTCTGGAAGCAGCACTAGCTGGTTGCCAAAGGCCAAGTGGAAGTGTCTTTGATCCTCTGGGCGTGACTCCGCAAGCATTTGTCTCTTTCCTCATTGTTCGTGTGGGCACATTTGCTGTCTGTGTGTGTGTCTAAGTGTGCCAGTGCATGCATGTGGGTTTATGTGTGTGTGTGTGTGTGTGTGTGTGTGTCTGTCTGTCTGGCTGTCTGTCACACGCACACACACACACACACACACACACACACACACACACACACACAAATGCATAATTCAATTCAATTTTCAATTAGTTTCTTTTATTGGCATGTCTATCAAGTACAGTTTTGACAGTGCAAATACAGTTTAGAGCTGAACATGGACTGTGGAAATTATATTAAGGGTTTTAGGTTAATGATAATGATAATGATATTGATCATAACAAAACAATATTAAAAGTGTGACAATAAGTTGCAATAAAATAGATTAGTATAATAAAAAATATATATGTATATATAAAGCACTTTGCTTGCACAGCTGATGAATGAACTCTGTCTGAAACATTCTCTCTCTCTCTCTCTCTCTCTCTCTCTCTCTTTCTGTGTGTGATTGCCAGCGCTAACCGTCAGACATGGTGGGACAGAGTGAATCACTGAGACACTCATATAAGACCTTCAGCTTCTGCCCGACCAAACCAGCACACCAATACGAGATCAGTCATCTGTTTATGAACATGTCCAGAACCAGAACCCCGCCTGTCTGGGCCACAATCACTTTGGTGATGACTGAACATCTAGTTTTTCCTTTATAGTCCTCTGTCCTAAATGAGGCCCACTCACTATCTTTCTCCGGTTTGGTCTCACAACACACACACAGACACACACACACTCACTGCACACTCAAACACACTTTTGCTGCAGCTGTATATATGTGTGTTCCAGCTTCAACATTTATTTGGCACAGCTGGAACCCAGCAAGCTCTAGAAGAGAAGCAGACCATAACACCAAATGTCATTAATTAAGATCTTCTGTTTATTTTAATGAGTGAGGTTAATTAACCGTCTTCCAGTGGAAACCATTAGGATTTGAGCCGCGAGGCTCTTCGACTGGGGACCGTGCAGCCGCACACCTGTAATCAGAGACTCTCCAGGTGAAAGAGTTTCCCACCAGAACCCATGGGCTTGGATCATGGATTTGCTCCCTGCTAGATAAAATGCCTTTTACTGCTTTGTTCAAGAAGACTATTGGAAATGTTAATCATTTTTTAATGCACATAATGATTTATCACGAAGACGTTGATGTATGATTTGTGAGTACTGGAGTTGTAATCTGATCTTCTGTAAAATTCCTGATCCAGAGAAGTATTCCATAATTCAGTTATGGTCCTGTTGTAGCACAACCCATGACAGCTCCAGGTGAAGACAGAGGCCTACACGTGCACACTCGTTAAATTACACACTTACACGTGTGCACGCTCCTTCAGTTGAGCACTGAAAATCGTACGTCCATCTTCAGTGGGAGAGTCACTCTGAGTAAAGTTCATCCTCTGCCTTTTCCGATAATTATGGCTGAACCAATAACCTAACAGCTCAACTAATAACCTTATGCATTGTAAATTACAGTGGCCGGGAGGAGCCATTGTGCTACAATTTACCAATTGCGCTGTAAATGAAAAGAACGCGCTACAACCACCAACCAAAACATATTCATCAAAATGACAATGCATGCACTACATTTCAGGAACGCAGTGCAAATTCATGAAAACTATACAAATTCAGAAAACATTTTATTCCAACACGCGCTATATTTCCGAAACGCGGTGCAAATTCAGAACACACTTGCAACTTCAGAAACACAGCAAATCAAGTCACAACACAGCGGAAGTGTTTCCAGAGGACAAGAAGAGGGGACAGACAACCATACAGCTAGTGACAAGCCATTTAGGTTTGCGATTCCCATAGTTTAGTCACTGATATTATGGTACAGAATGAACAGCTGGTGTGATCGTGCTTCACAGTCTTGCATGTGTTGCTACTTCTGGCTTGTAAAGAATGCTGAGAAAACGAAATCCCATGTAACACACAACTAAACCTGACCCTGCCAGTAAACAACTAGCTACCTACATCCAGTGTGATACTGCTTTACAATCCAGTTCGACCTAATCAGATACCACATCAGCTAACCACACTGGTCACTGTAACAGACCAGCTAACCAAACTAGTCACTGTAACAGA
>NC_137499.1:9162500-9195000 GCF_041902795.1 Electrophorus electricus | reverse complement strand
GGGCTCATGTGCACACAACCAGACGGAACGCTCCGGACTGACTCTTCTGTGTTCTAGAACTTTCTCATTTAAGGCTAGAACCTCTTCTAGAGCTTCCGCTGTTGTAGCCGACTGTGCACTGTTTGGGTTTGCGAAGGGCTGGAACGGCCAGATGGACGCGTCCGCAGCTCAACGCTCTCCTGCTGTGTGAGCAGCAACACGGACTTTAACATTCCAGCAATATTCTGACAAGAATGTTCCATCTGCATGGCCGTGTTGGTGAGCCGATATTCTCAGGCGCTTAGATTTGGCCTTAACCGTGTTGCTCTATCAAATCCGGCCCCGCATGGGTCTCCTAAACGCTCTCAAATGTGCGAGTGCCAGCGAGGCTCCGGTCCAGCCGTGAGCGGCTCCCTCCGGAGCGCGCGGAGGAGGTCAGCGGCAGGGCAAAGCTGGGTCATCTCTCCAGGTGACCTCTGGGGAACGCATGGGTCGTCTGGCTCCAAGCTGACCCGCGTTGTAAACGTGGTCTGTGCGCCTTCGCTTATTCCTTGGCAAGGACAAGCATGTGTGTGCCGTGCAGGCCTGGGTGGTCTCCAGGGGGTCAGTGGAACTGACCTAAGAACTGCTCTCAGGCAGCTTCTGACACGCCCATTACAGGCATCACAAGCCCCTCCCTTCTGTCTTCCCCAAGACGCTTCAGACTGGAGCGATAAATCAAACAAAACGTTTGGTATTCAACCCGCAAACCATATTTAAGAACAGAAGGTGTGGTCTTTACTAAGAGTTCATTTGATTAACCCCCCCCCCCCCCGCCCATCTGCTCTATTTACTTACTATGACTAATGTCACTGATGTTTTAATGCAGATTTGTATTTAGAACATCAAAAAAATGCATAAAAACTTGATTCCAGATTTGCTTGTTTAAATAAATGAATAAAATTAAAGTTAGTGCGGGTAAATTGTTTACTTTGTGAGCTCTACTGTCACCATGACTAAACATTTGTTTTGTTACTCCATGTGCAGGGCATGATGGGAGGTCACCATACAGGCCTTATACGCTCACTCACACAAGATCTCAAAAAATTAACAGAGGATGGGCAGGACAGAGGGAATTACATTCTTCCTCATGATGTCATAAAGGAACAATAACATTCTTCCTTGTGTTGTCATAAAGAGAATGACATTCTTCCTCGTGATGTCATAAAGAGATAACATTCTTTCTCATCATGTTTTTAGAAAAAAAAACATACTTTTTCAAGCTGTCTTCAGGTTTTACAACACACACCCAATTTTACTGTTATGGTTATGCATATCGGTGATGATGTTGATGTGCATAACCAGGTAGATTAACAATTCTCATGTGCATGCTTGATTCTGTCATCTCTGTTTTTCAGTCACTGACTCTCATAATGGCCCAGAATGAAACTGTTTTGAGCGATTCCCCAGCTAGTTGGGCGTCAGGGAGTAAACTTTACGTAGATGTAAACTTTATGGTATGGCAAAGTCCTCTGACTCACTGTAACCCAGCCCCGATCGAATAACCCACCAAGGCAACACAGGATATATTTAACATGGTCTGTCAAACAGCCTTAGAGTTCAAACAATGCCCAGCCTTGATTCATGGGACTCCACTGTTTCATTGTCTATTTTCTGCAACCACGTTAGACCCCTGGACTCAAACACGCCGGCGACAGAGCACATCTATAACCCGGTGGTATATCCAACCTCTGAGTCCCTGACCATGAAGTACAGTGTGATTTGGCAAAGTTTATTTAGAAAGCAATGAGAATACATTGTGCTACTGTCAGGGTTAAAAAAAACCCCCCCTCAAACAAGCACTTCTAAGTCAAAATAAAACTGACAGAAGACTGAGGAAAACTGAACGAGTGTGCTGGTAAATCCATGGCGTATCCGTACGTTCCAGAACAGATGTGGTCCAAAAAAAACCCCCACCACATATACGTCAAACAAGCTTGAGGCAGGCAAACAGGAATGACCAGGAGGAAAAAACACAGAGACATCAGACAAAAGATACTGGAACATGAGGACACACAAAAAGACAGAACGGCTTCCACTACCCCCCCGCCCACACACACACACACACACACCCACACATACAGTCCAGTGACCCCCCCCCCCAATGCTTCTAAAGGCTAATGACAGCAAACAAACCCACCCATTACTCTTTCCCCATGTCGCTGCCAACTCACTGACGCTGTGCATCCAGGACTGTAAATACTATCAAAACTGTTTAACAGGTGCTATAACTACTGCCCACTGTGAAATACCTGTTCACACCTCACTGTTTACACTAACTATACATACATCTATACATATGTTTCACTTCACTGTTTACACTTTACACTGGATTTGCAGGGCTGTTGTATACACACGTGACCCTGCAAATGTTTCCATTTCCACCAAACCAAACTACCGCCAAAGCGCACATCAGAGTGGGCACGGTCACATTTCACACGGTTCTCGTAAGCGGAATCTGGGGTGGAAAAATGATTTCACAGTTCACCTTTAAACCTGACAGAATGGGTTTACACAAAATCTAGTGTGAATGCTCACTTAAAATGTATGGGGTTGTTCTCCATTTGGGAAATTCAAAAGATTAGACTATGTACTATGTTGATAAACGTTTGTTCTGCATACCCGCGTAAACGAAGTCAGTACACACACACCCAACCAAACCACTTCATTTATGTCGCAGTCTTAAATAAACACGCAAAAGAGCCATGGGCCCCGGGGCGCGCGTATTTCCGCGAGCTCGTCCTGTGCCAACAGCGAAACGTGGAGCATAGCGCTCTACCACGCGCTCAGATCACCTCGGCCAAGCGCGGATAACGTGATGTGCCGGTATTTAATTATTTCATGCATATCTTTAACACTAACGCTAAGCAGTCGGATTCTCCGTGTTGTCAGGTATAACATATAGCCCGACATTAAGGCCCGTTTGGAGCGTTTTCACACGTACATTAGTCTTGTTTTGTATTTACACTGAACTCCGGTCAGTCACTTTGCGAGTCCCTTCTCCACTCCCCATGTAGAGGTGGGCACTTGGCCACTTTGGCGTTAGATTTAGCGATTTTTTTTCCTTTTTCGGAAAAACACCTACCGACAAATCTCGCGACCTTGAGGACAAACTAGGGGCGTCATTAAAAATATATGAATAGGAAAATTGCAAAAATGAAAAAGAAGCATCCACTAATACCTGTATTGTTTCATGCAAAAGCCGTTTTTGGTTGCTTTTTAAGTAACGTTACATCATATGTTGAAGTTACACAGCCTATAGGAATGTTCCCTGATTTTAGCAATACAGAGCAGAGCGATAGTCAGTCTTTCGAACATTGGAATCTCTCATTGTCAAATAATAATAATAATAATAAGTTTCATTTATATAGTTATTTTCTAAAAACTCGAATTATGTCAGGTTTCAGGGCTGGTTTACGGCAACACCACCTCTCCCAGGTCCTAGCGCCTCTCCGCCAGTGAATTGGGGTAATGTGGGACACTTAAGATCCAGTGTGTTTATTTCCTGCTCAGTCTGGTCAACACAATCTCGTCAACAAGACTCCTACTGTGGGTTTTGCATGGATGTCATGACTTCATGATGGAGTATAAAATATTAACCTAAAGAAATTTAGCATATGGCTTGCAGTTGTCAGACAGGAGTTCATGATACAAATACAGTCCGTCCCTGTCTGTTTAAACTGATTGTCTATCAGTGACAAAGCTGGATAGCTTGTTATCTGGTGCTTAATCAGATAACCAGCACATAATCAGTTAGCTCTCCAGCCATATTAGCCTGCCAACTAGCCCAAAAGAGTAAGGTCAATTAGGTTTTTTCTAAGACTAACACAAATGTCTCAGATTACAAAGGGACCTCTTCCAGATTGTCAAATTCACGCAGATCTTATTTATTTATTGACACAAGGAACACTAAGAGGTGTGGTATGTCTACATTTTTTACATCTACATTTTTTTTTCTGGTGTGGCTAGAAAACACCTTGGGCATTACAGAAAGTTATAATGTGTTAGACAGATATCCGAATACGTCACAGAATTCAAAATTGCAAAAAAATGTTCCAGATTACCCGAATTTGGACACACGATGGCATGTCTGAATGAGGACTACTGACGATTTAAACTAATAATCCATGCTTATCTGGGGGGGTTTAAAGAGCGTTCAGTAGGCCTAACGACGCCCGTGGGACAAACCACAGTGTCCATCTGCTTCTGCTCTGCTCAGTGTGCAGCAGTTCAGTCTGTGCAGCTGACGTAGACACGTGCAGTGTCCGTGGTCTCTACTACCTTTCTGTTTGAGTGAGCATGTGTAAGGTGATTCTGACAGATTCTGACAGACGTTACAGTAATAAAACCATCATTTTAGCAACAGCTGGGAAACAGCTCAGAAGTGTCTGTTGGTTGATATCTAGGCTAGTGTTAACGGAATGCATTTCCGGACAAAAACAGAAATAGAAAAACATAAAAGATAACAACACTTGGAATCCGGTTGTGATTACACATGTGAAAGTGTGCATTCCGTTATCCCGAAACAGAAGTCGGAAGATTTCGTATAAACTACACGGCTAGTACTGTGTATCACTGATGATTCATTACCATTGATGATTCATTACTACTGATGATCATTACTACTGATGATTCATTACCATTGATGATTCATTACTACTGATGATCATTACCACTGATGATTCATTACTACTGATGATCATTACCACTGATGATTCATTACCACTGATGATTCATTACTACTGATGATTCATTACCACTGATGATTCATTACCAGTGATAATCATTACTACTGATAATCATTACTACTTAATTCATTACTACTTAATTAGCTGTAGTTCTTGTGTGTTCAGTACTAAATGGCGGTAATACAGGTAAACGTTAGGACCCCTCCCTTCTGCCATTAGGACCCCTCCCTTCAGCCATTAGGACCCCTCTCTTCTGCCATTAGGACCCCTCTCTTCAGCCATTAGGACCCCTCTCTTCCTCTCTTCTGCCATTAGGACCCCTCTCTTCTGCCATTATGTACTCTAACTACAGGATGAAGGATGACAAATGTGAACTGGACAGCAATATGTGCAGGTTTGTGCTAATTAACCGGCAACATGCTAAACCCTCTGTTAAACATGTTAGCATGTTAATGTTAGTGACTACTAAAGCGGTGCCTTAACAACAGAAAAGTAAAGACATTTTACATATCAGGATATGACACCTCTGAACATCCATCTTTGACTGACTGGCCATAGGATCTTAATATGGCATTATCAATTTATGCTACTAAATTGGCAAAGACCTCAGAATTTGCATCTAGTGTCAGTCAGATTAGAGGGGCAATAAAAGGGGCCTTACACAAGGGCAACATACATGAATGTGCTGCATTTATCTACGTAGACTTTATATGCAGGGTGTAGCCTAGTGTAACAGGATGTTGCAGGATGTAACAGGATGTAGCCTAGTGTAACAGGGTGTTGCAGGATGTAACAGGGTGTAGCATAGTGTAACAGGGTGTAGCATGGTGTAATAGGGTGTAGCATGATACAACAGGCTTTGGCAGGGTGTAGCAGAGTTTAGCAGGGTGTAGAAAGGGTTAGCTGGTCTTAGCGGGGTTAAGATGGGTTTAGCAGGGTGTAGCAGGGTATTGCCAATTACTTTCCATTGGAAGTAATTGGCAACCCTGCTCCCATCTCCATCTGTTTGGCTAAAAAAAACATGGCATAATCTGGTAAGAAAACATGACGTAATCCAGTAAGAAAGCATGCCGTACTGCAGTAAAAAAACATGGCTCTGGTGGAGACCTTCACTTAGGAAGGATCAATGGGTGCTCTGGCTGCTGTACCAGGGAGCTGGCTCTTTGTTCCAGCGGTCAGAGCTCACACTTACCTCCTGTCAGACCAGTGTTCAAGTCCCTGGTAGGGTGGCTCCTTTCTGCCTTCATTACAGTGGTGCCATCCAGTAAAAACATGGTATAATCCAGTATGTGCCCTGCATTACAGGACTCAGCATTGGAAGTGCTCTTCCAATATGGAGAGAATTATTATGTGCAAAAAAGATGACGTTGAACCAGAATTAGCAATGTTCCTGGACAGGTATGTAAACAGGAACCTGTATGATGCATTGAGTCAGTGCCAGACTTCACATAACTAATCGAATAAGTCAATCTTTTAAAGCCCTAATTAAAGGTGAAGCACCTTCAAAGATCTTTATGTAATTCTGGTTGGCTGTGTCAAACTTCCTAGAAACTGTTCGCCAACGAGGCTAACATAAACTTGTGGGAGCTTATTACAAAGAAATATTGTACAGCAAAAACCAGTCAAACTGTCATCTCTTCTCACAGCAGTGGATAATTAGTGTCTGTAAGTATGCTTTATGATTATTAGTGTATGCCTTGTGCAGTCTTTAGTGTCTGTAAGTATTGGAGGGTGGGACACGGCAGTGTTTAGTTATCATTGCTCTGCTGGGGCGGGGGATAGCTGGTCCAGGGTCTGTAAGTGTTTAGTTATCATTACTCTTCTGAGGAGAGGGTGGGGCGGGGGACAGCTGGCCCAGGGTCTGTAAGTGTTTAGTTATCGCTGTTCTGCTGAGGAGAGGGTGGGGTGGGGGACAGTTGGCCCAGGGTCTGTAAGTGTTTAGTTATGATTACTCTTCTGAGGAGAGGGTAGGGCGGGGGACAGCTGGCCCAGGGTCTGTAAGTGTTTAGTTATCATTACTCTTCTGAGGAGAGGGTGAGGCGGGGGACAGTTGGCCCAGGGTCTGTAAGTGTTTAGTTATCATTACTCTGCTGAGGAGAGGGTTGGGCGGGGGATAGTTGGCCCAGGGTCTGTAAATGTGTAGAGTTATCATTACTCTTCTGAGGAGAGGGTAGGGCGGGGGACAGTTGGCCCAGGGTCTGTAAGTGTTTAGTTATCATTACTCTTCTGAGGAGAGGGTGGGGCGGGGGACAGTTGGCCCAGGGTCTGTAAGTGTTTAGTTATCATTACTCTGCTGAGGAGAGGGTTGGGCGGGGGACAGTTGGCCCAGGGTCTGTAAATGTGTAGAGTTATCATTACTCTTCTGAGGAGAGGGTAGGGCGGGGGACAGCTGGCCCAGGGTCTGTAAGTGTTTAGTTATCATTACTCTTCTGAGGAGAGGGTGGGGCGGGGGACAGCTGGCCCAGGGTCTGTAAGTGTTTAGTTATCATTACTCTTCTGAGGAGAGGGTGGGGCGGGGGACAGTTGGCCCAGGGTCTGTAAGTGTTTAGTTATCATTACTCTGCTGAGGAGAGGGTGGGGCGGAGGACAGCTGGCCCAGGGTCTGTAAGTGTTTAGTTATCATTACTCTTCTGAGGAGAGGGTGGGGCGGGGGACAGTTGGCCCAGGGTCTGTAAGTGTTTAGTTATCATTACTCTTCTGAGGAGAGGGTGGGGCGGGGGACAGCTGGCCCAGGGTCTGTAAGTGTTTAGTTATCATTACTCTTCTGAGGAGAGGGTGGGGCGGGGGACAGTTGGTCCAGGGTCTGTAAGTGTTTAGTTATCATTACTCTGCTGAGGAGAGGGTGGGGCGGAGGACAGCTGGCCCAGGGTCTGTAAGTGTTTAGTTATCATTACTCTTCTGAGGAGAGGGTGGTGTGGGGGACAGCTGGCCCAGGGTCTGTAAGTGTTTAGTTATCATTACTCTTCTGAGGAGAGGGTGGGGCGGGGGACAGTTGGCCCAGGGTCTGTAAGTGTTTAGTTATCATTACTCTTCTGAGGAGAGGGTGGGGTGGGGGACAGCTGGCCCAGGGTCTGTAAGTGCTCCTTCATGTGGCTTTTTTGATGAAGCCAAGCACTTCTCTGTAGCTTTAAACTTTAAACTTCTGCTATGATCATGCAGCCCCCTAACCTCACATTCTCATTCTCATTCTCTCTCTCTCTCTCTCTCTCTCTCTCTCTCTCTCTCTCTCTCTCTCTCTCTCTCTCCATGTCTTTCACTCCAGTGGCTGGACAGATTGTGGTGCAGAGGAGGTTGCATCTGGACTGAAGTCCCATGGTGCATTGCTGCCAGTGCAGGACAAGAGCTTAAGGAGGTGTGCAGGGTGCTGGTGCCACTGCTCCTCATGACAGTTTGAGTGTTTGAGTGTTTGAGTGTTTGAGTTGGCCCCAGGCCACTGCATGTGGTAGCAGTAACATTCCTCAGCCCTCTCTCTACCCTCTATGTTCTCCCACTCTTTCCCTCTCTCTTCATCTCTCTTCTTTCTCTCTCTCTCTCTCTCTCTCCCCTGCCCTCTCTTCCTCTCCCTCTGTCATTTTTCTTCCGCTCTTTCTCTCCGTTTGTGGAGGTGTAATAGAAGGTAGGGGAATGTCCCTGGGGTCAGATCTGCTTCCGTACCCCCTGGGTAGAAACTAGACACTGCATGACATCCAGAGACTTCAAAACACTGTAGTGCAGAAATGAGAAAAGCTTTCTGGTCTCTGATCACACACACACACACACACACACACACACACACACACACACACACACACACTCACACATACAAACACACACAAAAAAACACCAATGAGAGATGTATAACACACACACACACCACCTGCTGAGAAATGCATAACACAAACATACACACTCAAAACACCAGAGAGGTGTGTAACACACACACACATATACACATAGAGAGAAAGCAGTGATTCAATATAATATGATTTTGTTATGCCAATAAAACTCATTTACACTGTAACTGGAATTGAGAGAGAGAGAGAGTTTATGCTTGTGAGCATCAGAAATGTGTACACATATGCAGGAGCATATTAGTAAGTTTAAGTGCTGTGTGTGTTTTGTGTGAGAGAAAGCAGTGATACAATATACACATAGATGCATACACACACATATTGTAATTTTGTAAATGGAATTTTGAACATGTCAGAGTGATTTGCTGTTACCATGTTTAGAACAAAGCTTTGAGAAAATGTATTAGTACAGGAAAGTGTCAAAACTACTGAAACACAGTCCTCGTCCCCCACCGATCTTCACATGTAAAGAAAGATCCTTGTGCCAACACATAATGAGCACAGATGATCACATATGTAGAAAAAGAGTGTGAAGAGAGACAAAGGGAAAGAGAGAAACAGAGAGACAGAGTGAGACGGAGTGGGAGAGTGGTGTGTATTTTTCTCTGCTCACTGTCACAGCTACAGGTTGGTGTTTAAGTGTGTGGAAAAGGGTCTTTTAGCCAAAACATAAGCCTAGATGATAATAACTGTACACACCCATTTCTACAAACACACACACACACACACACACACACACATGCCAGTCATCAAATTCATAAGAACACAGTCATCACAATTATTACACCCAGCTGTGTGTGTGATGTTCTGTTGGTATATTTATATTTGTGTTTGTGTGTGTGTGTGTGTGTGTGTGTGTGAGAGAGAGAGAGAGAGAGAGAGAGAGAGAGAGAGAGAGAGAGAGAGATGTAACAGGTTTTCTGAGTATCTGCTTTCCAACTCTATGATTGTCACAAATGAATGTTGGAATAACACACCACCCACACACACACACACACACACACACACACACACACACACACACACACACACAAACACTCTCTCTCTCTCTCTCTCTCTCTCTCTCTCTCTCTCTCTCTCTCTCTCTCTTTCTCATTGTCTGTCCCTCTTAAGGGTTAAAAGTGGACATCTTGGAAGAGTTCAGTGAGAATATGGTTTCACTGTTCCCCTGGTAACTGTAGATGCTGATCAGGCCAGTGAGATGATAGCATTCCCCGGGCAACCCAGAGATGGGTGTCAAAGCCTCCCATTCTCATGGCCCACTGCACACCTGCAGACCCTCTCTCTCTCTCTGTGTGTGTGTGTGTGTGTGTGTGTGTGTGTGTGTGTGTGTGTGTGAGAGAGATTCAGTCCCCTGTGTTGTGGAGTAGATCTGGGTGTGATGCAGGGTAGATCATGACAGAGGTTTGTCAGTGTGTGTGGTGTTGCAGTGATGGAGAGCACATCTGACAGTGTGAGTGAAGAAACAAAATGAAAGCTGTCTCAGATATCTGCTCTCATTCCATACACACACACACACACACACACACACACACACACACACACACACACACACACACACACACACACATCACCGCTTAAACTTACTAATATGCTCCAGCATATGTATACACATTTCTCACACTCACAAGCATAAACTCTCTCTCTTGCTCAATTTCAATTACAATTTAATTAGGTTTTATTGGCATAACAAAATCATATTATATTATATCATATCATATTGTATCACTGCTTTCTCTCTCACACACCACACCACACACACATACAAATACACACACACACACACATACTAAGACAAGTAGTGTAAACCTACTGTATCAAGTAGTTGATGGAGATGGTGATGGAGCTCAGATGAACTCTGTGTGTGTGTGTGTGTTTGTGAGTTGAACAGGTGTTAAGTCACCATGCTTGGGGCCTGTTCTGTGATAATTAGTGCTGAATGTTCTAGAGTGACTACCAGAATAGAACAGCTGAGTCCCTAAGGTCCTCGTTTCGGCCCGTGAGCAACCCTCCACACTCTAATGGTGGTGAGGGCACGGTAGAGCTGATCACCTGCTGGCCTTTTCACCACATGCAACTTACACATGCAGTGCACATCTGAGAAGAAGGAACATGTATTGCCTTTACCATGATCTGTATCACTTAGCTAGAAATCTACCATAAATGTCATTTCAAATGTCAACAGCACAGCACAACACAGCACAACACAGCACAGCAGAACACAGCACAGCACAACACAGCAGAGCACCAAACAGTACAGCACAGCACCACACAACAGAGCACAACAGAGCATAACACAGCACAGCACAACACAACACAGGACCAAACAGTACAGCACAGCACCACACAACATAGCACAACACAATACAGCACATCAGAACACAACACAGCACAGTATAACACAACACAGAAGAACACAACACAGCACCACACAAGACAGTACATCACAGTATGTCACCACTTAACACGACACTGTGGGTTCTCTCACTGATTAACTCTAGCATGTGTCTGCTCTAATTCAGTCCTCTGCTGTAAACTGGCCCTGTACATGTTTAGTACTGGGAGAAAAGCCTCTCCCAGTGGGAGCAGAGCTCACAGACAGACTGCCAGTCATTACTCTTTGAAGGCTGTGGTTTGAGGAACATTTGGGTTAGTATAGCTAAGTGAATATATAAACCTAGTTGACCTTAACAAACCTTTGAAGATGTTTCACCAATCCTGCTCCTCCCTGCAGAGTTTAGCTCTACCCTCACTTAACACACCTGGTCTCCAAACCCTGATTGGCTGGAACTGACCTCTGCAGGAAGCGTTCTTTGAACACACTTAGCAGACCTCCGATGTCATGAGGGTGTGTGGCATTCTTAACATGCAAGACAGGTGGGTTACACTTTTATTTTGGGGTGTTAGAATTTCAAACAAGCGCTCAGGGCCATCCGTATAGTTTAAGTGATATTAATATCACTTCCCCTCCTTCTCTCCCTTCCTGCCCCATGCTGTCTCTGTCTGTCTGTCTCTCTCTCTCGCTCTCTCTCTCTCTCACTGTTAGTAGGTTCTCATTCAACTGTTTTATAAATTTTAAAGACATTTCCTAGAAGGTAGCAAGAATGTGAATGGATCTGAATTTCTAACAACTTATGTCAACCAAAAATCGTGAATGTGATGTAATGTAAACACAAGGCTGCCAGTGGAACAGTAGTGGGGCAGTACTGGATAGAGTTAGTATTGGATGTGTATGGTGTGTGGGGGCAGTATTGATAGAGGTAGTGCTGGATGTGTATGGTGTGTGGGGGCAGTATTGATAGAGGTGGTGCTGGATGTGTAGGGTGTATGGGGGCAGTATTGATAGAGGTGGTGTTGGATGTGTATGGTGTATGGGGGCAGTATTGGATAGAGGTAGTGTTGGATGTGTATGGTGTGTGTGGGGGCAGTATTGGATAGAGTTAATGTTGTATGTGTAGGGTGTGTGTGGGTGTAGTATTGATAGAGGTAGTGTTGGGTGTATAGGGTGTGTGTGGGGGCAGTATTGATGAAGTAGTGTTGGATTTGTATGGTGTGTGTGAGGGAGTATTGATAGAGGTGGTGTTGAATGTGTAGGGTGTGTGTGGAGGCACTATTGGATGGAGGTGGTGTTGGGTGTGTAGGGTGTATGGGGCAGTATTGATAGAGGTGGTGTTGGATGTGTAGGGTGTATGGGGCAGTATTGGATAGAGGTAGTGTTGGATGTGTATGGTGTTTGGGGGCAGTATTGATAGAGGTAGTGTTGGATGTGTATGGTGTGTGGGGGCAGTATTGATAGAGGTAGTGTTGGATGTGTAGGGTGTATGGGGGCAGTATTGGATAGAGGTAGTGTTGGATGTGTATGGTGTATGGGGGCAGTATTGGATAGAGGTAGTGTTGGATGTGTATGGTGTGTGTGGGGGCAGTATTGGATAGAGTTAATGTTGTATGTGTAGGGTGTGTGTGGGTGTAGTATTGATAGAGGTAGTGTTGGGTGTATAGGGTGTGTGTGGGGGCAGTATTGATGAAGTAGTGTTGGATTTGTATGGTGTGTGTGGGGGAGTATTGATAGAGGTGGTGTTGAATGTGTAGGGTGTGTGTGGAGGTACTATTGGATGGAGGTGGTGTTGGGTGTGTAGGGTGTATGAGGGCAGTATTGATAGAGGTGGTGTTAGATGTGTAGGGTATGTGTGGGGGCAGTAATGGATGTAGGTGGTGTTGGATGTGTAGGGTGTGGGTGGGGCAGTATTGATAGAGGTGATGTTGGGTGTGTAGGGTATCTGTGTGGGGCAGTATTGATAGAGGTGGTGTTGGCATACATACACAGCTCTGTTACATCCAGCTCATTTCCACTCATTTTCTCATCTAGTCTTTATTGATATGAAGATTTTGCCCCCTCATCCAGACTTAAAGCAACTTTTTGTAGTACTTATTAATTTATTAATTTCTCCCTGCCTCCCTGCCTGTCTGCCTGCCCGTCTGTCTGCCTCCCTGCCTGTCTGCCTGTCTGTCTGTCTGTCTGTCTGCATGTCTGTCTGCATGTCTGTCTTCCTGTCTGCCTGTCTGCCTGTCTGTCTGTCTGTCTGCCTGCCTGTCTGCCTGTCTGCCTGTCTGTCTGTCTGTCTGCCTGCCTGTCTGTCTGCCTGTCTGTCTGTCTGTCTGTCTGCATGTCTGTCTGCGCGTCTGCCCCCGTCTAATGTGCTGTAATCTAAGTGGGGTAAGAGAGAGGGCAGCTGTGCAATGTCCTCCAGTACCACCTGTGCTAGTGTGGCTCCAGTGACCGGGTCTAACACAGCCCTGCAAACTCTATATCCCCAATGTGCGTCTCTCTCGCTCTCTCTCTCTCTCTCTCTCTCTCTCTCTCTCTCTCTCTCTGTGTGTGTGTGTGTGTGTGTGTGTGTGTGTGTGTGTATTGTTCCATGTGTGACTGGGGCTGAAACATGATGGATTGCGCACTAGTCCTTGTGACATGTCTCATATGTTCAGTGACATGATTTCACATTGTGCTTTCATTCAGTCAGTCTGCTGCTACAGAGAACAGTAGTGCACTCACACAAGTGCACAATCAATAGTGCACTCATACAAGTACACAAACAATAGTTCACTCACAAAAGTACAGAAACCATTATTTACTCAGTAAACATTTCTTTACACACACACACGCGCACACACACACACACACACACACACACACACACACTCAAGTATGGACACACACATTCACTCTTGCACATGCTCTCACACATGCACGTACAAGCGCATGCATACACATGCATGCACGCACACATGAACACACATACACACACACACACACACACACACCAACACACAACACAAAAAGTTTTAAAAGTTTATATTATGGTCATAATATCACAATATTCTAATTTCCTCACTTTCTGGAATGTTTTATTGAACATGTTTTTTTTCAGGTTTTGAGATCCCAAGAGGTTGAGTCTATATCAAGTAAAGTATAAAAAAGCATAACGATAACATCTTGCAGCAGTCATGAGGGATATTGTGCTCTGTTATAAACACCTTTGAATTGTTATAAGCACTTATAAAGGATAGCCTCCATAGTCACATCTGACTAGACAGGAAGAATCAGAATCTCAAATCTGATTGGTGGTTGCTCGTAGGGCGGAGCGTTGGCAGACGTCAATGCAACACACTCAACAAACGTTCATCAGACTCAACACATTTATCAGACTCAACACACGTTTATCAGACTCAACACATATTTATCAGACTCAACAATTGTTCATCAGACTCAACACATATTTATTAGACTCAACACACGTTTATCAGACTCAACAAGCTGAGAATAATGTGTTTGGGGTATTCCAGTGGCATGACCTCAGCCTTCCGAATTCTTCCTGTGTCATAGCTCACCCTGTTAGCCACATCAGTTTAATAAGCTGTCACTCAGATAAAGGTGTGAGGTGGGGGCGGGACTTAATGAGACCTGGCCTGGTACAGAAATTTCCTCTGCTCTTTTCCTTTAAAACATGATCACAGAATTCACAGAGAGAGAGAGAGAGAGAGAGAGAGTCAGAGAGAGAGAGAGTCAGAGAAAGAGAGAGAGAGCTAGTCAGAGAGAGAGAGAGTCAGAGAGAGAGAGTGTGTGTCAGAGAGAGTCAGAGAGAGAGAGAGAGTCAGAGAGAGAGCTAGTCAGAGAGAGAGAGAGTCAGAGAGAGAGAGTGTGTCAGAGAGAGTCAGAGAGAGAGAGAGAGTCAGAGAGAGAGCTAGTCAGAGAGAGAGAGTCAGAGAAAGGGAGTCAGAGAGAGAGAGTCAGAGAGAGAGAGAGTCAGAGAGAGAGAGCTAGTCAGAGAGAGAGAGTCAGAGAGAGAGAGCTAGTCAGAGAGAGAGAGTCAGAGAGAGAGAGAGCTAGTCAGGGAGACATTTGAATTGAATTGAGAAAAGGAGGGAAGGAATATGAAAGCGTTTTAGTTTGCCTTTAATGCATCATCTTACCAATAAAAGAAATTCTTCAGCTCCTCCACCTCACACCACCCACCGCTCCATCCAAAACTACCCCACACTACTCACCGTTCCATCCAAAACTACCCCATACTACCCACCGCTCCATCCAAAACTACCCCTAGATAATAACAGATTATAGACATATTCAACAATAACAGCATATAGATTGCAGAGACTTTAATATTATTATTAGTATTATTATTGGTAATATGAGTATTGTTGTAGTTATATTATAATTGGCAGCGCTGTACGTTCACTCCTGCCACAATCTGAGGGACAGTGAGTGACCATCAGATACCAGAGATACTGACCTATGACCACACACTCACAGTTTAATCTACAGTATTGACATTATAGGAGAGAGAGAGAGAGAGAGAGAGAGAGAGAGAGAGAGAGAGAGAGCGGGAGGACAGGTCTGAAACTGTGACCAAGTGGTGGATGTGTGTGTATTGTGGCATTGTGCTTCTGGGGTTTAACGCTCGTCGTCCAGGCTTTTTCATTAGGGCTTCATTATTATTATTATTACACGCTGTCCTGCTGGG
Organism: Electrophorus electricus; assembly: GCF_041902795.1. Taxonomy (NCBI): domain Eukaryota; kingdom Metazoa; phylum Chordata; class Actinopteri; order Gymnotiformes; family Gymnotidae; genus Electrophorus; species Electrophorus electricus. Next base: position 9,179,445 of record NC_137499.1, on the reverse strand, counting down.
AAGAATTTGGAATAAAGGGGCTCGCACTCACTCATCTGATGATGTCAGACAGCATGAGTGGAGAACGCAGCGCTCCATCAGCTCCCTCGTACCGTCGTCCCACTCCCCCAGAAAGGACAAGCATTCGCCATTCCACTCCCATTAAAACATGCCAGACAGGATGAGAGGGACGGCAGATCTTCCCCGCGTCTCCCCGGAATGTGCAGTGAGGAGGTGCGAACCTGTAACCTGGACTGGGAGCTGGGAGGCGCACCTAAAGAAACCCCCCCCGCCGAGGAGGTCCGACTCCACAGCTACTGATATGCAAATGAAGTCCTGGGAACAGGAAGCGGGGGGGTGTATTGTGGCCTTGGTAACCCAATCTTGCAGGTGAAATATCTGTTGAGCAGATGGGGACACGCTGTTGGCTCCAGACCGTTCAAATCACAGCCCCGCATGGCAAAACACCTCATTACTTAATCATTCAAGTCCCCAAAGATATGCAAAGAAAACCTTATCCAGCACACTCTCTCTCTCTCTCTCTCTCTCTCTCTCTCTCTCTCTCTCTCTCACACACTCTGTGAGAGCGTTGTTTATTATTACCAGTAAAGGTTAGAATATTTTACAGTATTTGGTAGGCTGCAGGGAGGGGATGCAATAAAGACCCCCCCGACCCGCATCTGTAATTAAACACACACACACACACTGTAATAGGGTACTCTGGAATGTGCATTCTGTGGAACATCCAAGGCCCTCGTTAGCATTGTCTGATTGGGTTCAGGGTGACTGTAATTAACAGGAGGATTCATTCAGGATTAATCTCAGGAGAACAACCGTCCTGCCTGGATAGGTGACGTCGCTCTGCTGAAGGGACTTTAACGATTCTGTCTGGCTGAGTGTGTGGGTTTAGTACTGAGCGTGTGGGTTTAGTACTGAGCGTGTGGGTTTAGTACTGAGCGTGTGGGTTTAGTGTTTGTTATTAGTTCAAAGCCCCACAGATCTGTTCTCTCTTCCTGCTGCCACGTTTTAGTGGCGTAGAATCTATTATATGAATTATCAAAGAATTATTAACAAACCTATGCAGGAACTACAATCTCTATGTGCTCTGTGTGTATGGTGGTGTGTATTGCATAATCTCTGTGTGTATGGTCGTGTGTATTGTGTAATCTCTGTGTGTATGGTCGTGTGTATTGCGTAATCTCTGTGTGTATGGTCGTGTGTATTGTGCAATCTCTGTGTGTATGGTGGTGTGTATTGTGCAATCTCTGTGTGTATGGTCGTGTGTATTGTGTAATATCTGTGTGTATGGTCGTGTGTATTGTGCAATCTCTGTGTGTATGGTTGTGTGTATCGTGTAATATCTGTGTGTATGGTCGTGTGTATTGTGTAATATCTGTGTGTATGGTCGTGTGTATTGTGCAATCTCTGTGTGTATGGTCGTGTGTATTGTGTAATATCTGTGCGTATGGTCGTGTGTATTGTGTAATATCTGTGTGTATGGTCGTGTGTATTGTGTAATATCTGTGTGTATGGTCGTGTGTATTGTGTAATCTCTGTGTGTATGGTCGTGTGTATTGTGTAATCTCTGTGTGTATGGTCGTGTGTATTGTGTAATCTCTGTGTGTATGGTCGTGTGTATTGTGTAATCTCTGTGTGTATGGTCGTGTGTATTGTGTAATCTCTGTGTGTATGGTCGTGTGTATTGTGTAATATCTGTGTGTATTGTGTAATCTCTGTGTGTATGGTCGTGTGTATTGTGTAATATCTGTGTGTATTGTGTAATCTCTGTGTGTATGGTCGTGTGTATTGTGTAATATCTGTGTGTATGGTGGTGTGTATTGTGTAATCTCTGTGTGTATGGTCGTGTGTATTGTGTAATCTCTGTGTGTATGGTCGTGTGTATTGTGTAATATCTGTGTGTATTGTGTAATCTCTGTGTATGGTCGTGTGTATTGTGTAATATCTGTGTGTATGGTCATGTGTATTGTGTAATCTCTGTGTGTATGGTCGTGTGTATTGTGTAATCTCTGTGTGTATGGTCGTGTGTATTGTGTAATCTCTGTGTGTATGGTCATGTGTATTGTGTAATATGTGTGTGTATTGTGTAATCTCTGTGTATGGTCGTGTGTATTGTGTAATCTCTGTGTGTATGGTCGTGTGTATTGTGTAATCTCTGTGTGTATGGTCATTTGTATTGTGTAATCTCTGTGTGTATGGTCGTGTGTATTGTGTAATCTCTGTGTGTATGGTCGTGTGTATTGTGTAATCTCTGTGTGTATGGTCGTGTGTATTGTGTTATCTCTGTGTGTATGGTCGTGTGTATTGTGTAATCTCTGTGTGTATGGTCGTGTGTATTGTGCAATCTCTGTGTGTATGGTTGTGTGTATTGTGTAATATCTGTGCATGGTCGTGTGTATTGTGTAATATCTGTGTGTATGGTGGTGTGTATTGTGTAATCTCTGTGTGTATGGTGGTGTGTATTGTGTAATGTCTGTGTGTATGGTCGTGTGTATTGTGTAATCTCTGTGTGTATGGTCATGTGTATTGTGTAATCTCTGTGTGTATGGTCGTGTGTATTGTGTAATCTCTGTGTGTATGGTCGTGTGTATTGTGTTATCTCTGTGTGTATGGTCGTGTGTATTGTGCAATCTCTGTGTGTATGGTTGTGTGTATTGTAATCTCTGTGTGTATGGTCGTGTGTATTGTGTAATATCTGTGTGTATGGTCGTGTGTATTGTGTAATATCTGTGTGTATGGTTGTGTGTATTGTGTTATCTCTGTGTGTATGGTCATGTGTATGGTGTAAACTGTGTGTATGGTTGTGTGTATTGTGTAATCTCTGTGTGTATGGTCGTGTGTATTGTGTTATCTCTGTGTGTATGGTTGTGTGTATTGTGTTATCCCTGTGTGTATTGTGTAATCTCTGTGTGTATGGTCATGTGTATTGTGTAATCTCTGTGTATATGGTTGTGTGTATTGTGTTATCTCTGTGTATATGGTTGTGTGTATTGTGTAATATTTGTGTGTATTGTGTAATCTCTGTGTATATGGTTGTGTGTATTGTGTAATCTCTGTGTATATGGTTGTGTGTATTGTGTAATCTTTGTGTGTATTGTGTAATCTCTGTGTATATGGTTGTGTGTATTGTGTAATCTCTGTGTATATGGTTGTGTGTATTGTGTAATCTTTGTGTGTATTGTGTAATCTCTGTGTGTATGGTCGTGTGTACTGTGTAATCTCTGTGTGTATGGTCATGTGTATTGTGTAATCTGTGTATGTAAGGTTGTGTGTATTGTTTGTGTAAACTGTTTTGTTTCATTAGTCCTAATAAGAAAGACTGGTCGTGTGTATTCTCAAAATTTCTGAAGTGTTTTTATGTAAACGCTTTCACCCTGTGACATTTAGCATTGTTTTACAGTATATAGATGATACTTTTATCCAAAGCAACTTACAATTATAGCTGAGGGGGAAGGGTCTTGCACATGGAGCAAACAGTGGCTGGGCCATTACAAACCAAGTACCTTTACTGCTGCCCTATCTATTCATTTCTCCTCTCTCTCTCTCTCTCTCTCTCTCTCTCTCTCTCTCTCTCTGCTCCCAGCACCTCTATTAATGTGCTTCTCATTAATAAACAGACAGAATATGAGAGGGGAAGTGAACTCAAGAACGATGTGTTTAATAACTGAACAGCACATCAAACATATCTTTGAAGATTTGGGTTTCAAACAGTTGTTTATTTTTGCGTCTTGTTTTCTTTATGGTTTGTGGCCTACTTTCAAGCGCGTTGTGGATCATGGAGTCGTTTTCTTTGCTTGTGCCATAAAGTTTATTAAAAAACCACTAACTCTGCCCACTGGGTCTGCGCAGCACTTAATGGTAACGCTTTCTGACCTTTCGGCTGTATGCTGTCCCGTTTAATATTATTCTGTTACATACAAATGAGGCACCTCTACTCATCAGGCAGTACCAACGATAGTGCTTGGTTTCATCAAACTTTGATATTTGTCTTCCTGTCGCTTATGTTTTGCATTTGACCTTGTTGACACTGCCAAAGAGATACGTGTAGATAGGTGCTTCCCAACCAGGCTGGGAGAATGAATGGCACTGCATTAGCACTGGCACAGTACCACTGCATCTTCTTGAGATCACACCTTTAGACAAGCACAATCGCATGTAAATCAGACTGCCAAGTGTGAAGCACTGTGAAACACTGCACCGTGCAGTGCTGCTGTTCTCCAGGACCTCAACATGAAGCACTGTGAAACACTGCACCGTGCAGACCTCCTGTTCTTCAGGACCTCAGCGTGAAGCACTGAGAAACATTGCACCGTGCAGACCTGTTCTTCAGGACCTCAGCGTGAAGCACTGAGAAACACTGCACCCTGCAGACCTGCTGTTCTCCAGAACCTCAGCATGAAGCACTGTGAAATACTGCACTGTGCAAACCTGCTGTTCTCCAGGACCTCAGTGTGAAGCACTGAGAAACACTGCACCGTGCAGACCTGCTGTTCTCCAGGACCTCAGCGTGAAGCACTGAGAAACACTGCACCCTGCAGACCTGCTGTTCTCCAGAACCTAAGCGTGAAGCACTGTAAAACACTGCACTGTGCAAACCTGCTGTTCTCCAGGACCTCAGTGTGAAGCACTGAGAAAAACTGCACCCTGCAGATCTGCTGTTCTCCAGGACCTCAGCGTGAAGCACTGAGAAACACTGCACCCTGCAGATCTGCTGTTCTCCAGGACCTCAGCGTGAAGCACTGAGAAACACTGCACCCTGCAGACCTGCTGTTCTCCAGGACCTTGTGACTTTTGTGTTTACTTTTTTTGTTAACGACATTGCTGAATTCCAATGCTGATAACTCCAAACACTCTTCACAGTAGTATTTGTTTTCTGTGTTCTCACATGCTCTAAGTCCTGAGATAGCCAGCACATCGCAGAGGCTCCCAAGCACCCAGTCTGAGTCAGACAGCTTTACTGAAAGCACGAGGGATTTCTTGAACAGAAGCTCCAATCAGCTCGGCAGACTGGCCCCTGCTCTTCCCACAGGAGACCGTCTGATGTACAAGCAGCCCCCGAGGGAAAGCAGGGTAACTAATAATAGACCTGCAAGGAATCACTTCCCCTCACTCCTTAACAAAGAATGTGTCCTTCCTACCCTGCCCACTCCTGCCCGGGCCCTGCCCCACCCTCCAGCAGCCTGAACCAATCAGAGGGAATCGGGGAAGAATGCATTCTGGAATGGCAATTAGGGGTAACAAAGAGGAACCCGTGAAGTGAACCGGCGCTAATTGCAGTAGGAAGCCGTTGCCAAGGCTGGGAACAGCACGGGGGTCGTCGTTACGGAGGGCTAAGGAAGAAAGGAAGGAACCGGATCAATACAGTGGTAATGGAGGGTGCATGAGAGAGGCACGGAATGCTCTGGGTAATCACTCCCAGTCAGCCACCACTGGGATCTCACCAACATATGTCCACTGAAGTTTGTCTCACCAGGACATGAGGACGGGTATTTCCAGAGCGTCTCCAGCATCTCCAGAAAGAGAGTGAGAGAGAGAATGAAAGAGATAGAGAGTTTCCAAACCGTGATGCCAATCTGATATCCTACTTAATCGGCAGTGGATCTGTCAACAGAACAGGCCTACTGTGGAAAATACTACTGAAGTCTGCTCATAGCAGCAGAGACCAAGCTAGGAACAGCTCATAGCAGCAGAGAACAAGCAGAGAACAGCTCACAGCAGCAGAGAACAGGCTGGGAACAGCTCACAGCAGCAGAGACCAGGCTAGGAACAGCTCATAGCAGCAGAGAACAGCCTGAGAACAGCTCACAGCAGCAGAGACCAGGCTGGGAACAGCTCACAGCAACAGAGACCAGGCTGGGAACAGCTCATAACAGCAGAGACCAGGCTGGGAACAGCTCACAGCAGCAGAGAACAACCTGAGAACAGCTCGCAGCAGCAGAGACCAGGCTGGGAACAGCTCACAGCAGCAGAGACCAGGCTGGGAACAGCTCATAACAGCAGAGAACACCCTGAGAACAGCTCGCAGCAGCAGAGACCTGGCTGGGAACAGCTCACAGCAGCAGAGACCAGGCTGGGAACAGCTCACAGCAGCAGAGACCAGGCTGGGAACAGCTCACAGCAGCAGAGAACAGCCTGAGAACAGCTCACAGCAGCAGAGACCAGGCTGGGAACAGCTCATAACAGCAGAGACCAGGCTGAGGACAGCTCACAGCAGCAGAGACCAGGCTGGGAACAGCTCACAGCAGCAGAGACCAGGCTAGGAACAGCTCATAGCAGCAGAGAACAGCCTGTGAACAGCTCACAGCAGCAGAGACCAGGCTGGGAACAGCTCACAGCAGCATAGAACAGACAGAAATCTTTTGAGAATATTCAAATTAATTTATAAAAGTGTCAGTTCTGCCACAAATACCTTATATCTATGACCAAAATATATTCGGTACTCAGATGTGTTGCAGCTGTAATCAAGTGTGCTTTATTTCAATATTTTTCCTAGTGGATCAACAGTAGTACGGAACAAGAGCAAACAAACAAGTCTAAGTGCATTATGAGAGAGTAACATCCAGTATGTATTTCAAAAGAATACAGAACAATGCAAGCTTCTGCACTAAACGTTGGTCTTATCCATGCACTCCTCGTGTTCTTCTTCAGAGGAAGTGTGGTACTGCTCACTAGTGAGGGTTTGTGCTGTGTGATCAGCTGTTCACCTGTGTGCACTGCTACAGTGTGATCAGTTTGTGGTGATGCGGCCCCTCTAGTCCCTCTGTGTCATCTGAGTTAATGAGTCTGCTCTTCCTGGCTCTCTCTCTCTCTCTCTCTCCCTCTCTCCATCTCTCTCTCCCTCTTTCCCTCCCTTGCTCTCTCTGTTGCTTTCTTCTCTCACGAACACAAACACACACACACCACACACACTCAGTGTGAGAACTGGGGTCTTGAGCTCCTGTTTTGCCCAGCCCAGCGTGGTGGGGATCACGGCGGACCGTTGTGTCCCACTGTGCCCTGCTGTGTCCCGCTCTCTCAGTGAGCGAGCGGCGAGACAACAGCCTCACCATGACAGACTCAGTCATGTGTGAGAGTGAGAGCCACTGTTCCACCGTCCCCGTAGCGTGTCAGCGGACAGACATGCCGCAACAGGCAGGAAAGCGTCGTGATTGTCGGGCGTGGGACCCTTTCCAGGAACGGAGTGGGGGCTCAGAAAAGAGGAGCTTGTTTGTAACCAGCTGAGTGTGGAAACCGGAAGACTGGCTGTCATGTTCAAAGCAACATGATGCTGTCGGGATTCGTGTCGAAATGACAAAATGTACAAACTGACCGACGGTAGTAATGTGACACACATGTGGCAGTCAGAAATGTCAGCGCGACAATCACAGCTGTGCAGACAGTGGGCATGAGTTCACTAACCAGATCTGTTAGAAACCTTATCAAAACCACATTCTTTGAAGGCTTTGAAGCATTGTAGCGATGTAATAACTACTTACAAATGCAGAGACTGCAAATAAGGGCCAAGCACTTACACATGTGCATGAGAAAGGAAGAAAGAAAGAGCAAGAGAAAGAGAGAAAGAGAGGAAAAGAGCAGAGCAGAGAGACAGCGAGAGAGACAGAAGGACAGCGAGACAGTGGGAAAAGGTGGCTGTTTGATGTCCTGGTGGAGTGAAGCTCTCCTGTGAGCTGTAGAAAAAGAAAACGATAGAAGAAAACAGCATTACTCTTAAACTGCCGTTACTTCGCATGAGATTACTCCTAAAAACAGTAACATTACTCTTAAACTGCCGTTACTTCGCATGAGATTACTCCTAAAAACAGTAACATTACTCGTAAACTGCCGTTACTTCGTATGAGATTACTCCAAAAAACAGTAACATTACTCGTAAACTGCCGTTACTTCGTATGAGATTACTCCTAAAAACAGTAACATTACTCGTAAACTGCCGTTACTTCGCATGAGATTACTCCTAAAAACAGTAACATTACTCTTAAACTGCCGTTACTTCGCATGAGATTACTCCAAAAAACAGTAACATTACTCGTAAACTGCCATTACTTCGTATGAGATTACTCCTAAAAACAGTAACATTACTCGTAAACTGCCGTTACTTCGTATGAGATTACTCCAAAAAACAGTAACATTACTCGTAAACTGCCATTACTTCGTATGAGATTACTCCAAAAAACAGTAACATTACTCGTAAACTGCCGTTACTTCGCATGAGATTACTCCTAAAAACAGTAACATTACTCGTAAACTGCCGTTACTTCGTATGAGATTACTCCTAAAAACAGTAACATTACTCGTAAACTGCCGTTACTTCGCATGAGATTACTCCTAAAAACAGTAACATTACTCGTAAACTGCCGTTACTTCATATGAGATTACTCCTAAAAACAGTAACATTACTCGTAAACTGCCATTACTTCGTATGAGATTACTCCTAAAAACAGTAACATTACTCTTAAACTGCCGTTACTTCGCATGAGATTACTCCTAAAAACAGTAACATTACTCTTAAACTGCCGTTACTTCGCATGAGATTACTCCTAAAAACAGTAACATTACTCTTAAACTGCCGTTACTTCGCATGAGATTACTCCTAAAAACAGTAACATTACTCGTAAACTGCCATTACTTCGTATGAGATTACTCCTAAAAACAGTAACATTACTCGTAAACTGCCATTACTTCGTATGAGATTACTCCTAAAAACAGTAACATTACTCGTAAACTGCCATTACTTCGTATGAGATTACTCCTAAAAACAGTAACATTACTCGTAAACTGCTGTTACTTCGCATGAGATTACTCCTAAAAACAGTAACATTACTCGTAAACTGCCATTACTTCGTATGAGATTACTCCTAAAAACAGTAACATTACTCGTAAACTGCCGTTACTTCGTATGAGATTACTCCTAAAAACAGTAATATTACTCTTAAACTGCTGTTACTTCGTATAAGATTATGCCTAAAAACATTACTCTTAAACTGCCGATACTCTGTACGAGATTACTCCTAAAAACAGTTACATTACTCTTAAACTGCCATTACTTCATATTAGATTACTCCTAAAAGCAACAAAATTACTTTTAAACTGCTGTTACTTCATATGAGATTACTCCTAAAAACAGTAAGATTACTCTTAAACTGCCGTTACTTCGTATGAGATTACTCCTAAAAACAGTAACATTACTCGTAAACTGCCGTTACTTCGTATGAGATTACTCCTAAAAACAGTAATATTACTCTTAAACTGCTGTTACTTCGTATAAGATTATGCCTAAAAACATTACTTTTAAACTGCCGATACTTTGTACGAGATTACTCCTAAAAACAGTTACATTACTCTTAAACTGCCATTACTTCATATTAGATTACTCCTAAAAGCAACAAAATTACTTTTAAACTGCTGTTACTTCATATGAGATTACTCCTAAAAACAGTAAGATTACTCTTAAACTGCCGTTACTTCGTATGAGATTACTCCTAAAAACAGTAACATTACTCGTAAACTGCCGTTACTTCGTATGAGATTACTCCTAAAAACAGTAATATTACTCTTAAACTGCTGTTACTTCGTATAAGATTATGCCTAAAAACATTACTTTTAAACTGCCGATACTTTGTACGAGATTACTCCTAAAAACAGTTACATTACTCTTAAACTGCCATTACTTCATATTAGATTACTCCTAAAAGCAACAAATTTACTTTTAAACTGCTGTTACTTCATATGAGATTACTCCTAAAAACAGTAAGATTACTCTTAAACTGCCGTTACTTCGTATGAGATTACTCCTAAAAACAGTAACATTACTCGTAAACTGCCGTTACTTCGTATGAGATTACTCCTAAAAACAGTAATATTACTCTTAAACTGCTGTTACTTCGTATAAGATTATGCCTAAAAACATTACTTTTAAACTGCCGATACTTTGTACGAGATTACTCCTAAAAACAGTTACATTACTCTTAAACTGCCATTACTTCATATTAGATTACTCCTAAAAGCAACAAATTTACTTTTAAACTGCTGTTACTTCATATGAGATTACTCCTAAAAACAGTAACATTACTCTTAAACTGCCGTTACTTCGTATGAGATTACTCCTAAAAACAGTAACATTACTCATAAACTGCTGTTACTTCGTATGAGATTACTCCTAAAAACAGTAACATTAATCGTAAACTGCCGTTACTTCGCATGAGATTACTCCTAAAAACAGTAACATTACTCGTAAACTGCCGTTACTTCGTATGAGATTACTCCTAAAAACAGTTACATTACTCTTAAACTCCCATTACTTCGTATTAGATTACTCCTAAAAGCAACAAAATTACTTTTAAACTGTTGTTACTTCATATGAGATTACTCCTAAAAACACCATTGCTCTTAAACTGCCATTACTTCATATGAGATTACTTCAAAAAACAGTAACATTACTCTTAAACTGCCATTACTTCGTATGAGATTACTCCTAAAAACAGTAATATTACTCTTAAACTGCTGTTACTTCATATGAGATTATTCCTAAAAACAGTAACATTACTTTTAAACTGCCATTACTTCGCATGAGATTACTCCTAAAAGCAATAAAATTACTCTTAAACTGCTGTTAAATCCTATGAGATTACTCCTAAAAACTGTAACATTACTCTTATACTGCCGTTACTTCAAATGAGATTACTCCTAGAAACAGTAACATTACTCTTAAACTGCCGATACTTTGCATGAGATTTCTCCTAAAAACAGAATTACTATTACACTGCCATTACTTCACATGAGATTACTCCTAAAAACTGTAACATTACTCTTATACTGCCGTTACTTCAAATGAGATTACTCCTAGAAACAGTAACATTACTCTTAAACTGCCGATACTTTGCATGAGATTTCTCCTAAAAACAAAATTACTATTACACTGCCATTACTTCACATGAGATTACTCCTAAAAACAACAAAATTACGCTTAAATGGCCCTTACTTCATGTGAGATTACTCCTAAAAACAATAGCATCACTCTTAAAGTGCCATTACTTTGTATGAGATTACTCCGAAAAACATTAACAAAGACATAGTTAAGATGCCTTCAAATGACACTACATGACTCTTATATAGATGAGGCATCCAGCCCATACAGCCACTGGTCGCTCAGCAAGTTTTCAAAACTCAAAGTGTCTGACGATCCCTGGAAACATCCCTTTAATTTGGTCCGAGTTAAAAGGCTTACAGCTTTGAACATGGGCAGAAACTGAATCATTATACACGACGCTGTGGACGTTACACACCCACCCACATATACACAGCCTAATTACATAAATGTTTATTAAATGACCTTTGAAGAGCAGAACAGTCTCGGTTTTGGACCTCTGGAGCCTCAGAGGTGTTGAAAAGACAATGTGAAACTTCACAAAGAAAGAAAATGACACCTCATAAAAAACACACTGATTCTTCAGCGCAAAACCACAAGATTAAACTTTACATGACACTTAAACATGGTGGGAAGCCTGGTGGATTCTACAGCACGTTCTTTAGTCAGATGAGACATAAGTAAACGTGTTCAGTCCGGCGGGTTTGGTGTAAACATGGCCAGGACTACCACAGTGGACTCTCAGTCCCATCAGTGAGGCATGGAACGGCGGATAAGGGACTACATGATGTAAGGGACTGGGGAGATGGCATTTATAGATGTCAGAGTGAATGATTGTGGATGTACCAGGATACGGGCGGACCAGATGATTCCCAGTCATCAGACGCTTGGCTGAAGGGAAATATTCCAGAATAATCCAAAATCTCATTGACAAAATCACATAAGAGTTTTTAAAGAAGAACAAAGTGTAAACTTTCACCTGCTCAAGTATGCCACCTGACTCGAACCTGATAGAAACCCTGTGAGGTATTTTAGAATGAAAGGTAGAGCAATGCCACCCCCCCCCCCCACACACACACACAAAGATAAGATAAAAATGGACTGTATAGAACAGCAGAACATCGCACCAGAAATGGTCTCTGAAGAACAGCAGAACATTGCACCAGAAATGGTCTCTGAAGAACAGCAGAACATCGCACCAGAAATGGTCTCTGAAGAACAGCAGAACATCGCACCAGAAATGGTCTCTGAAGAACAGCAGAACATCGCACCAGAAATGGTCTCTGAAGAACAGCAGAACATCGCACCAGAAATGGTCTCTGAAGAACAGCAGAACATCACACCAGAAATGGTCTCTGAAGAACAGCAGAATATCTCTCCAGAAATGGTCTCTGAAGAACAGCAGAACATCGCACCAGAAATGGTCTCTGAAGAACAGCAGAACAACTCTCCAGAAACATGTCGGTCAAAAAATAAAGATGGAAATACAAGGAGTTGAAAAAAAAACCATCTGAATCTCAGTAATGATGGGTGTGCTGACTTCTGTTGTATTGAGCTCCTATTGCGGGGCCTGTATTTTTAATTGTAATAAATCTAAACTGTAAGATCTAAACCTAAACCAGTATGATCTAAATCTAAACAGAGCCAGGGAACATCACAAACTGAGAGTGTAAAAAGACCAGGACAAAATCCAGAAAAACAGTATAACCAGGCAGATGAACACAAATGGGCAAAAACAGAAGGGAGCAATCAGAAAAGGATCTGAATACAAACAGACAATCAGGATAATGCTGCTCGGTGTGCGCAGTAGACACTAGTGCTGATACTTCACAAAGTGTGTACGGATATGGTAGGTTTAAATATACCTGCCATGAGTATGAGCAACAGGTGCAGTTAATCGTCTGGTGATAATGATCTTGTGAGTTGTCTCTGATTGGCTGGGTTTTCCACTGGGTGGTAATCAGAATGCTGGGAGATAGTGTGATATATAGATATATATTAGTGGGGAAGTATTTGATCCCCTACCAACCAGCAATAAATCTGACCCCCACAGACCGGTTATTTAGTCCTGACCCTTTAAGAAAGTACTCTTACTCTCACCTCGTTATGTGTGTAAAACACACCTGTCAGAGAATCAGTCTCTTCCATTCAAACCTCTCGACCACCATGGGCAAGACCAAAGAGCTGTCAAAGGATGTCAGAGACAAGACTGTAGACCTGCACAAGGCTGGAATGGGCTATAGGAACATCAGCAAGAAGCTTGGTGAAAAAGAGACCACTGTTGGTGCAATAATTCAAAAATGGAAGAAATACAATATAACAGTCACTCGCCCTCGCTCTGGAGCTCCATGTAAGATCTAACCTTGTGGGGTAAGGATGATTCTGATAAAGGTGAGGTGTCAGCCCAGAATTACATGGGAGGTGCTTGTTAATGATCTCAAGCTGGGAGCACAGTCACCAAGAAAACCATTAGTAGCGCACTTTGCCATAATGGATTGAGATCCTGCAGTGTCTGCAAAGTGCCTCTGCTCAAGAAGGCTCATGTACAGGCCCATCTAAAGTTTGCCAATGAACACCTGAAAGATTCAGAGAAGGCTTGGGAGAATGTGATGTGGTCAGATGAGACCAAAATTGAGCTCTTTCATCAATTTAACTCGAAGGCAGAGAAATGCTGGATATGACCCCAAGAACACCATCCCCACTGCTTTGGGGCTGTTTCTCTGCTAAGGGTACAGGAAGACTTCACCATGTTGATGGGCAGATGAACGGGGCCATGTACTGTAGAATCTTGATTGAGAACCTCCTGGCCTCAGCCAGAACACTGAAGATGGGTTGTGGATGGGTCTTCCAGCATGACAATGGCCCAGAACATATGGCTAAGGCAACAAAGGAGTGAATTAAGAAGAAGGACATTAAGATCCTGGAGTGGCCTAGCCAGTCTCTGGACCTTAATCCCATAGAAAATCTGTGGAGGGAGCTCAAACATTGAGTTGCCAAGCAACAGCCTCAAAACCTTCAGGATTTGGAGAGTGTTTGTAAAGAGGAGTGGGCCAAATTCCCCCCTGAGACGTACACAAACCTGGTGACCAACTTCAAGAAGTGTCTGACCTCTGTGCCTGCAAACAAGGGTTTCTCCACCAAGTACTAAGTCACGTTTTGCTTGAGGATCAAATACTTATTTCACTTATATAAATACAAATGAATTTATAACCTTTATTTAATGTTTTTATTTTGGATTTCTTCGCTGATATTCTGTCTCTCTGTTAAAATAAACCTACCATGAAAATGATGGACTGTTCATGTCTTTGTAAGGGAGTAAACTTACAAAATCAGCAGGGGATCAAATATTTATTTTCCCCACTATATATATATATATATATATATATATATATATATATATATATATATATATATATATATATATATATATATATATATCATGCCACCTTCCAACATTCTGATTACCACCCAGTATATATACACATACTGCTTCTGGAGATAGAGCTCCACATACAGCTCTCATACTGGAGATAGAGATCCACATACAGCTCTCATACTGGAGATAGAGATCCACATACAGCTCTCATACTGGAGATAGAGATCCACATACAGCTCTCATACTGGAGTTAGAGCTCCACATACAGCTCTCATACTGGAGACAGAGCTCCACATACAGCTCTGCTACTAAAAATAGAGCTCCCCATACAGCTCTCATACTGGAGATAGAGCTCCACATACAGCTCTGCTACTAGAGTTAGAGCTCCACATACAGCTCTGATTCTGGAGATAGAGCTCCACATACAGCTCTGATTCTGGAGATAGAGCTCCACATACAGCTCTCATACTGGAGTTAGAGCTCCACGTACAGCTCTGCTACTAGAGTTAGAGCTCCACATACAGCTCTGCTACTAGAGTTAGAGCTCCACATACAGCTCTGATTCTGGAGATAGAGCTCCACATACAGCTCTGATTCTGGAGTTAGAGCTCCACATACAGCTCTGATTCTAGAGTTAAAGCTCCACATACAGCTCAGATTCTGGATTTAGAGCTCCACATACAGTTCTGCTACTGGAGTAAGAGCTCCACATACAGCTCTGATTCTGGAGTTAGAGCTCCACATACAGCTCTGATTCTAGAGTTAAAGCTCCACATACAGCTCTGATTCTGGATTTAGAGCTCCACATACAGTTCTGCTACTGGAGTTAGAGCTCCACATACAGCTTTGATTCTGGAGTTAGAGCTCCACATACAGCTCTACATCATCTAGTGCTTCCATTTGATTGTGTGTGTGTGTGTGTGTGTTTGTGTTTACGAGAATGTGTGGGAGTGTGTATGTGGGAGTGTGTGTGTTTGTGTGTGTTTGTGTTTATGAGAATGTGTGGGAGTGTGTGTGTGTGTGTGTAATATGTTTGCCTGTTTCACAGTCCTGGAGCCTATTCCCTATAAAACTGGAAGCTTTACTGGGAAGGAAAGATTGTGTGTGAATATGTGTGTGCATATGTTGTGTATTTGACAGTGTGCATGCGTGAGTGTGTGTGTGTGTATGTGTGTGTGTGTGTGCATGTGTGTGTATGTATGTGTGTCTATGTATGTCTGTGTATGAGCATGTGCACATGTGCATGTTTGTGCACGTATGTGTGTGTGTGTGCGTGTTTGTGTGTGTGCTCGTGTGTGCACGTGTGTGTGTGTGTGTGTGTATGTGTACACACTTGAGTAGGGATGCTCCAAGTAGCTGTTACTCTACACACACTCTAACCTAACTAATCCCTTCTGCTCTGGAAAGCAGAGATGAGGCCACATAGTGCCTGTGCTAATCTGAAGCACACATTAATGTGTCTGGGGCAGTAGGATGAAAACAAACAGCTGGAGACCACAGAACACTGCACTGAAACAAACAGCTGGAGACCACAACACTGCACTCAAACAAACAGTTGGAGACCACAACACTGCACTCAAACAAACAGCTGGAGACCACAACACTGCACTCAGACAAACAGCTGGAGACCACAACACTGCACACAAACAGTTGGAGACCACAACACTGCACTCAAACAAAGAGCTGGAGACCACAGAACACTGCACTCAAACAAACAGCTGAAGACCAAAACACTGCACACAAACAAACAGCTGGAGACCACAGAACACTGCACTCAAGCAAACAGCTGGAGGCCATGACACTGCACTCAAACAAACAGCTGGAGGCCATGACACTGCACTCAAACAAACAGCTGGAGACCACAGAACACTGCACTCAAGCAAACAGCTGGAGGCCATGACACTGCACTCAAACAAACAGCTGGAAACCACAGAACAGTGCACTCAAAAAAAACAGCTGGAGGCCACAGAACTCTGCACAACACTGCACTCAAACAAACAGCTGGAGACTATGACACTGACTCAAACAAACAGCTGGAGACCACAACACTGCACACAAACAAACAGCTGGAGACCACAGAACACTGCACTCAAACAAACAGCTGGAGACTATGACACTGCACTCAAACAAACAGCTGGAGACCACAGAATACTGTACTCAAACAGCTTGAGACCATGACACTGCACTCAAACAAAGAGCTGGAGACCGCAGAACACTGGAGAGGCAGATCATGTGTTTCTAATGCTCTGCTTAGTGTATTACACTGACGGGAGGGTGTGTGTGTGTGTGTGTGTGTGTGTGTGTGTGTGTGTGTGTGTGTGTGTGTGTGTGTGTGAAGATTTGTAAGGACAGAGCACTTAGAGAGGTATTTTGGCTACAGCACTCTTAAGCAGTATCAAGCAGCCTTCATTAGTCTTGATCATTTAAACATAGTTACACAACAAAGTGCTTCCTTTTGACATGGAAGAATCTGAATTACTTCAGTGCCAATAACTATTAGAAACATGGTCAAATCAACATAACTGATGCTGTGCTGACACTTATAGGTTAGCAGTGTCTAAAGTCCTCAGTTTAAACTCTAACATTCTTTCTTCCCCTCTGTCTCTCTCAATCTCTTGCAGCTGGTGATTAATAGTGCAGTGTTTCCTGCCAGGACAGGAAGTCATGCAGCAGTACTGGTGTATGTGTGTGTGTGTGTGTGTGTGTGTGTG
>NC_137499.1:9115000-9157500 GCF_041902795.1 Electrophorus electricus | reverse complement strand
TGTCTCAAAGCACGTGACCACCTTTCTCACTCAAACAACAAAACACTGCATATTTATATATTTGCAGCCCATTTTGCACATGCTAAATATTCATTTGAAAGCTATTTAACTTCAAAAGCAAACGAGACCAAATTGACTGAGATAGGGTTTTCTTCATCTGTACAATAAAACCTTGTGTCTTTGTTCCAGTGCATTTCACAGATGATTGCAGTTGTACACGAGGACCTGTCCAACTGATTTACATCCAGTATAATGAGGACCTGTCCAGGACATTTACATCCGGTATAATGAGGACCTGTCCAGGAGATTTACATCCAGTATAATGAGGACCTGTCCAGGACATTTACATCCGGTATAATGAGGACCTGTCCAACTGATTTACATCCAGTATAATGAGGACCTGTCCAACTGATTTACATCCAGTATAATGAGGACCTGTCCAGCTGATTTACATCCAGTATAATGAGGACCTGTCCAGGAGATTTACATCCAGTATAATGAGGACCTGTCCAGGAGATTTACATCCGGTATAATGAGTACTTGTCCAGGAGATTTACATCCAGTATAATGAGGACTTGTCCAGGAGATTTACATCCAATAGAATGAGGACCTTTCCAGCTGATTTACATTCAGTATAATGAGGACTTATAATGAATCCAGATGATTTAAGACCCAGACAAAAAAAAAAATTGGTTGGGTGAGGAAGAGGAGTGTGTGCATGGTGTACAGAGAGGAAGATCAAGAACTGTAGGACCAGAATAGATCAGATCAGCCCTGCAATACCCAGCAAACACCCATGACAGCAGAAGTCAGAGGTCAAGTGAGACAGAGTTCAGAGATCAGTTGAGGCAGAAGATTGCAGAAGACTGCCCCAGAGGAATAAGGCAGTCCTTCATCACAGATGTGTTAGATGTGTTGAGAACATACAGGTCACTGTAATGTGTGTTCAACAACTCTATATGAAGGGTATGAATCTATGTATATTTACTATGAAATAAATAGATATTTTTGTTAGTGCTGCAGTAATGGAGTGAAATAAACTATTTTGGTCCAATTGCAGATTTTCTGATTCGTTTATCTAATGTGTTCTAAAGTAGAAGTAAATATGTTGTATTCTGTTTTCTAATGTGTTCAGATAATGTACCTGTGCAGAAGGAAAACCAAATAACAAGCTGCTCCAAACAGACACGTGTTGTGTGGTGACCGTGCTTGGTCAGTCATGGTCTTATGGGTGTGGGGGTGTTTTTACTGGTCAGGAACCTCTGCTAGTCTTCTGAGTGACAGGTGATGTTTTTGAAAGGTTTTGGTGCTTCTAGTGCTTTTAGGTGAGATTAACTGGTGTGCACAACTGCATGTATGTAAAAAGAAGAATACTCTAATGAGTATTAAGGGAAGACACTTCTAGTGTTTAGTTTCAGTATTCTACACAGTGTGTATAAGGAGAAGACTATTCTAGTGTTCAGTGTCAGTAATCTACACAGTGAGTATAAGGGGAAGACTCTTCTAGTGTTCAGTGCCAGTACTCTACACAGTGTGTATTAGGGGAAGACTCTTCCAGTGTTCAATGTCAGTACTCTACACAGTGAGTATAAGTGGAAAACTCTTCTAGTGTTCAGTGTCAGTACTCTACACTGTATGTAAAGGGAAGACTCTTCCAGTGTTCAGTGTTAGTACTCTACACTGTATGTAAAGGAAAGACTCTTCCAGTGTTTATTGTCAGTACTCTACACAGTGAGTATAAGGGGAAGACTCTTCCAGTGTTCAGTGTCAGTACTCTACACAATGTGTATAAGGGGAAGACTCTTCCAGTGTTCAGTGTCAGTACTCTACACTGTATGTAAAGGAAAGACTCTTCCAGTGTTTATTGTCAGTACTCTACACAGTGTGTTTAAGGGGAAGACTCTTCCAGTGTTCAGTGTCAGTGCTCTACACTGTGTAAAGGAAAGACTCTTCCAGTGTTTATTGTCAGTACTCTACACAGTGAGTATAAGGGGAAGACTCTTCCAGTGTTCAGTGTCAGTACTCTACACAATGTGTATAAGGGGAAGACTCTTCCAGTGTTCAGTGTCAGTACTCTACACTGTATGTAAAGGAAAGACTCTTCCAGTGTTTATTGTCAGTACTCTACACAGTGAGTATAAGGGGAAGACTCTTCCAGTGTGGATGAAATGTGTGCCAGCCAGCTGGGCTGTCTGAGTATAAAGTTTCAGGATTCAAAATTCAGAAAGCGAGAGAGAATGGAAAAAAAAAATATATATATATATATATATATTTCACAAGTTATTTTTAGTGACATGATGACATAGTTTTAGCAACAGTTTCAGTATGAACAGCATTTCTGGAATTCGTTCAATCCTTCATCCCCCCCCCCTTTCTCCCTCTCTATGTCACTGTGTCTCTCTCTCTCTCTATAATAATAACCCTGAGTGGGTCCAGTCTTGCTCTGTGTGTGTGTGTCTGTGTGTGCGTGTGTGTGTGTGTGTGTGTCTGTGTGGGTGTGTGTGTGTCTGTGTGGGTGTTTGTGTGTGTGTGTGTGTGTGTCTGTGTGTGTGTGTGTCTGTGTGTGTGTGTGTGTGTGTGTGTATATGTGTCTGGCTGCAGCTCTCTGCTTGCCTGGCTTACAATGGCACGAAATTCAGAGCACAGTGAAACACACACACACACACACACACACAAGGAGATAAAGAGAGAGAAACACTACCGAACCACTTTACTTCAGATCCAGTTGATTTTAGGTCATGTCTTTTGAAACACAGCGTGTGTGGTAAGTGGAGGTGAGTCTCCACACATCTCAGCACTGAGCAGCGTGGTGTCGTCTTTGCCAGTCCGAGCAGTGCAAGTGCTTTGGATTCCACTACACTGCAGAAATCACCTTCATGTGCTTCTCCGCCCCCAGGTCAAGCCTGCCCAACAGCAACCCCCAGTGCGCTGGAGGGATGAGAGTGGCCAGCCTCGACAGGCAGACGGGCCGTGACATTGCTGGCCTGGGATTTAAGTGTCTGAGTGTTAAGTGGTGTTGCCCTGGGTCGACCTCTATACCAGCCACACTCTGTTACAGGAACGCAAACCCTGTAAAACCATCCCGTAAACCTGTCGGAGTTTCTAGTGGTGATTTAGTCGCTACGGGCAGGCAGAAAGTCATCAAAAAATATCTGCACTGCACGAGGATCCAGGAATCCTTCTGAACCCTTCTGCTCCGTACTGTAGGACGGCTCATTTCCAAGGGTCGTATGCAAATCCTTCCTCGCAGCTACACACACACACACACACACACACATATGCAATTAAACAAACCAGCAGCAGCTGGGTCTGTGGAAAGGCAGCAGACAGGAGTGAGGATTAACAGTGGAGTGGCATGCCATCTGACGGCAGGAGTGCCCGTGAGGTGGCTCACACAAGCATGTGACACACTCCCACACGCGTGCGTGCCACACACCCACACTCACACGCATGCTTCACGCGTGTGTGGCAAAAAGAACAGTACTCTAGCGTTCACTGTCAGTGTGAGCGTGTCGCAGGCTCACACACTCACATGCTCACACACCACGCTTGGCTCCATCCTCTGGCATCACGGAAGCACCAGAGCACTCATTAGAGATCCGTGCTGGAGGAAAATCCGCTGTTTTTCCGCTGAATGTTTTGAGAAAGAAGAAGCCCGGCGCTCATGGATAAACACTGAACTCTCTCCACTCTCCCTCCCAATGAAACCAAATCCAAAACTTTAGATGATGAAATAAAATCAAATCACATCCATCATGTCAAGTAACATTTTTTCATGAAGAAATATGGGCTGCTCAGTTCCACTATTTATTCATTACATATTTCTCAGCTGTTTTTAACCTTATGAGCTGTGTGCCATTTTGAGCAGGTCAGCATATACCACATTCAGGTCCTTAAAGGTCAGGAGCGAGGAACAAACCAAGGTCGGCATGTTTGCTGTCTTACTGGCTTGAGACCAGTGAGCTGGGATTTAAGGCCAAGCTCTGCCTCTGATAAACCATTATCTTTTACAACTCTAACAAAGACAAAGATTATTTATGCATCTGTGTATCATAAAATGCAGCAGAAATAGCCAGAAAAGGAGAGAGAGAGAGAGAGAGAGAAAGAGTAAGAGAGAGAAAGAGACTGACATTTGCAGCGCTGTTTTACAGAGCTACAGGGAAGCCTCGTGCTTTGCAGCTTTCCCAGGTGCTCCTGCTGTTAGGGTGGATGTGCTGGTTAGGTGGTGCTGGTTAGGGTGGATGCGCTGGTTGGATGTTACTGCTTAGGATGGATGTGTTGGTTAGGGTGGATGTGCTGGTTACGGGGTGTTGGTTAGGGTTGATGTGCTGGTTGGATGTTACTGGTTAGGGTGGATGTTACTGCTTAGGGTGGATGTGCTGGTTAGGTTTGCGTGGGTGGGGTCGTGAGCGCACTGCTAGTTTCAGAGCTCCAAAACACTGCACTCGCTCGCTTTCAAGCTCCAGGCTCAGAAGGACAACGAAGGCAAGATGACTTGGCCTGATGCCACCAGCTTTTCAATTGGATTCTCATCACTGATACACAGTGCACACACACACACACACACACACACACACACACACACACACACACACACATACACACTCACACACACACACACACACACATACACACTTTTATCGTCTTAGGTGCGAGATGATAATGTCTTTTTCTGAGAGCTAACCGCAGAATGTCCACAAGTCAGACGCAGCCCTGCAGGCGCTGCGTTAATCCTCCGGGGTGTGTCCATTCCACTGTCAGAGGCACAGGCTGCATTCTTCCCCGAGCTTGTCCCCTCTCCTCCGAACGCTCCAGGGTCTCCAACTTTGACCAAGGAAAACAACTGAATTGGAGGAAAAAATTATTATAGCATGTCACTGTACCTTTGCCTTATGGAGGAACTGATGAAACACTAAATGAGTCAGTGCACGTAACACACTCACTCAGAATCATAACGCTGAGTAAGAAAGTGATTCAAGAAAGGCGGAAAGACTCAAAATATTGAGTCCATTTAAGATAATCGTGTAAGAATGTTGTTCTGCTCTGAAAGGTAAAAACGACATTCTGTTTGCATTTTGCTTTGTGTGTGTGAGTGTGTGTGAGTGTGTGTGTGTGTGTGGGTGAGTGTGTGTGTGTGTGTGTGTGTGTGTGTGTGTGTGAGCGTGTGTGTGTGTGTGTGTGTGTGAGTGTGAGTGTATGTGTGAGTGTGTGTGTGTGTGTGTGTGTGTGTGTGTGTGTGTGTGTGTGTGTGTGTGTGTGTGTGTGTGTGTGTGTGTGTGTGTGTGTGTGTGTGTGTGAAAGAAGCAAGAAAGAAAGAAAACGAAGAGAAATAGAAGAATAGAATCACTGGAAAAGGGGTAACAATAAAAAGACTGAACCCAGTGGTGCAACACCAGGAAGCTAACATTAAAATCAAACTCAAGCCCCACTGCCAAGCTGCCACTGTTGGGCCCCTGAGCAAGGCCCTTACCCCTCAGTTGCTCAGTCATAATTGTAAGTTGACTTGGATAAAAAGTATCAGCTAAATAATGTAAATCTAATCTAAATCATAGGCTGAGCCAGCAGTATCCATTCTCAAGGGATCATTTCAGATCCTTGTGCACCCGTCCAGAACTCTTGGACCACACAACATCTGGCAGGTAGACTACAGTACAGTTCAGATGTGGCTGAAGAGCTCAGAACCTCCAGCAGCTGTTGACGTCTGGGTTCGTGGGGAGGTTCCAGTCCTGAGGAGGAGTCCACTCCAGGAGTTCAATGCAGAAGTCCCATGAAGGTATCCAGAACAGTGTTCAAGCACAGGGGTCCAGAGTACAGTGCAGGTGTCCAGCCTAGGAATCCTCCCTCCTGCCAAGCTTCACAAAATAACTGCCCCCTAATAACTGCCCCTCTCACCCCCCTGCCAGGATTTCACCCCCACCAGCTGCCCTTCTCCTCCCTGCCTCGCCTGGACAGCTCCACCTCTCACGTCCATACGTAAACATGGAGTCTAAGACCACAGGAATCCCAGCACCCATTAACAGAGGGAGGTAGGGGTTCTGGCTTTCTACCACAGAACCTCCCTGATGTCCGGCCCAAATTCCTAGTGTTCCTATATGTCCTCAGACTAAAGTGTCAAATGAAGGTGTGTCTATATGACAGTACCAGTATGGCACTAGGATGCATCGTTACATATGTATAACTCTACATTTCTTCATCACATATATACATAAGCAATCTCACACACCTCAAACATTTGTTGTAAATGGAGAAATCATTCCATCAACCAGAGGCACAAGCGTTCCATGACAGCAGAGCATTAAAATCAGAATATACATTAGTCCAGTTGTGTGGGTTAACTGTGGTCTGCTGAACAGTTGCATGGGTTAACTGTGGTCTGCTGAACACTTGCGTGGGTTAACTGTGGTCTGCTGAACACTTGCGTGAGTTAACTGTGGTCTGCTGAATACTTGTGTGAGTTAACTGTGGTCTGCTGAACACTTGCATGGGTTAACTGTGGTCTGCTGAACACTTGCGTGGGTTAACTGTGGTCTGCTGAACACTTGTGTGGGTTAACTGATATCATCTTATGAGAAACAGCAGCAATCATCTTAATAATCATCTTAATAAGTTAATGTTTGTGATGCTTGTGTAGAGTATATATTTGGGAGAGTGTGTGTTTGGGAGAGTATCTTTGTTTGGTCTAGGTTATCTCACACATATGCATTCTCCTTCTTACAAACACATGTATGCACCCACCAACACACACACACACACCCACACACACCATGCCAGAATAGCATGCTCAGAGCCACTGCCAAGAGCACTGATAATTAATCAGAAGTATAAACCTCACCTGGTCTCTACCACACACACACACACACACAACAAAAACAACAACAGATGTGGATATTGCGGCCGAAGAAAAATATTTACTCATTGTTTTAATTAGGCCTGTAATTTCACAGCACAATTAACCATCTCAATCATAACTCAGGCAAACATTTAGCTAATGTCCAAATTCTTTTCACTGTACGTTAAGTTTTTAAAAAACAGAGACATAAAAATAGCAACAATATGGATGTAATTTATGCCAATTACTCTTTTTACTTCTGGTTCAATAATTGGGCACATTCAAATAGTAGATGGCGTGGCTTTCCAGTCATGTGACTTCCCCTGTCCCGTGAGGGCGGTCTTTGATTGGGCAGATCAAAGCCTTCGACTCAGCTCGCCCGCTAACGGAGCATGTCCCTAGTGCCCGGACAGACAGCCGCACATAGCCCCCAAACACGAGCACTGCCAGTTCGTGGTCTACACGGACACAATTAACCCAGTTAATGACAGGCTTTCACTTCTCCTTCTCTGTGTAACCCGGTGAAGGAGCAGGCTCTTAGCTCTTCTAGGGTTCCCTGCCTTAGAGACAAACTCGGGGCTGTGACGCTGATGAGAGCCAAGCTAGCACTCTGGAGCAGAGAGGCATCCGGCACATCGTTACAAGCATGAACATGACGGGAGGCATCTGTTACACCGTTACAGCCAGGAACGTGATCGCACCAGAAATGTAGCACACAGTTGCCTCACAGTACCACCAAAATGGAAAAATTGCAAAAGTTTGGACACATATTAAGTTTTTGAAAAACTTAGAAAAACACTAAAGCTATCAGAACTAGAAAAAAAAACATTAAAAAAATATCTGTGATCTTTTCAGATTCAGGTAGCAGTTACATATGCTTTTCCATCAGTCTTGAAAAAGAAATTATATATATATATATATATATGTTCATATATGTTGGATGAACACACACACACACACACACACACACATATATATACATATATATCCCATTAGTCACACACTGCACCGAGCCCCCATTTCTCTCTCTCTCTCTCTCTCTCTCTCTCTCTCTCTCTCTCTCTCTCTCTCTCTCTCTCTCTCTGAGCCAGACGCGAAACAACTGAACGGTTTACAGCGTCCCGGAACGCTCTCCCGTTCACAATGGCTGCTTGTTGTGCCGCCCGGTGAGAAACCCGGAGCTGCAGTCGCCTTCATTCTGTGCATGTCCAACTGCTGAAGTCGCGATAATGGCGCGCGGCGGCCAGGGGCGGGTAGCAGCCCCGGGACGCAGGGAAAGGTGTTTTTATGCGAGTGGGAGGTGACGCGGCCATTGAGAGACGATTAGCATGAAGAGGCGCCTTTTGAGCGCGCCACGGCAGCGCACGCTGCGCCTGACACTATGAATGGAGCGCGAGGGGAGAAAAGATAGCAGGGCATGGGAAAACCCCCGCGGCAGCGCACCCGCGACAAAACCCGGCGAGCTGCGCGGACAATTAGCCAGTGAATGCGGCTGTGGAAATTAATGTCCTTCAAACCAGCTGCCAAATGTCCTGGCATTCCCCGGTCTCCGGCAGAGGAATGCGGCCCGTCCGTGATTTTTGTCTGCCGATAAACGCGCATGCCGGCCCGTCAAAGGCGGGCGCGAGTTTGGTGAAGAGGCTATTGTGAGCTACACGGCCGCGCGGTTCCGGCAGCACCGAGCTAACTAGCGCAAGAATTGACGCGTTATCGCGTTCGTCAGTGGCCGTTCTCAGGCCGACCGCGCGCGGCCCGTAGCTGCTCAGCGCGGCCCAGAGTCCGGCCGAAGCGCGTGAGAATGAACTCGGTCGTCCATGTCGATGAAATGCTCCGTGCTGCATTTAGCACGTGGAAGAGACCACGGTGTATTTATGGGAGCCAAAACAATCCCGCGGCTCCTCTGAGAAAGAATGTTTTAGTGCAGATTCTTATCCACGTGCAAAATATCGGCGGTCACCAATCCCCCGCGCCCCGTGCCGGAACGCACGCTCCCAGAAACATTTTTTGAGTTCAAAAATAGCCGTGTAGCGTGTAGGTGCTGCAGCTGGTGTGAAGTTTTCCAATTAAGGACAAGTCAAATTTATTTTTGTAGCGCTTTTGATAACAGCTGTTGTCACAAAGCAGCTTTACAAATGTCGGAGTCCGAGTCCAGTGAGCAAGACAAGGGCGATAGTGGCGAGGAAAAACTCCCTAGAGCACGAGGAAGAAAACCTTGAAAGGAACCAAAACTCAGAGGGGCCCATCCTCCTCTGGCCAATGTGGTGGTGTGGCGTGGGTTTCACCAGTGTGTGAATTTGTGCATTTACGTACTCCGCAGTACTGACTGTGTGGCGCACCGGCAGCACACGCGCTGTCGTTCGGTAGGACACGATACACGTGCTTCCGTGGGCTGTGGCATCGCGCGCGGCAGCGTCCCTGCTCTACATCTCTGGCTGCAGTAATGATCCTAGAGTGTGTTTGCGTTTGCATGGGGTTGCGTTTTTTTTTTTCCCAGGAGAGGCAAAGAATCACACAAACATACACACACGCAGTCTGCAAATATGATAATAACGTGGGCCGTATGGTTCAGAAAAGATAGCAGTGAATGAATTAGCAACAGCTATACTCATCCACTTTACCCAGAGTGCAATGTGAAGGGTTCCCTCTGTGTCTGTTTACCCAGGGAAACATTTTGGCATAAAAAAGACAAGCATTGTTTTCACTCTAGGTCACTCTTTTTCATCCACTACCCCTCTAGGTCTCTGGTGCTCCCACTCTGGGTATGTGTGTGTGTGTGTGTGTGTGTGTGTGTGTGTGTGTGTGTGTGTGTGTGTGTGTGTGTGTGTGTGTGTGTGTGTGTGTGTGTGTGTATCCAGGGCTTCCTCACTTTCCTCACTCTCCCACGTTGCATGACCAACTATCCTCCCAGGATGGAATTCTAACTGGAACACATTGCGTCTTGCTCATCCCAAAGTGTAAACATTTGTCCAGTAAAACTCCATGAACACCACGGGATTTGTCGTGGGCTGGTACTTTGCACTCTCCTGTGTATGGCATAGACTCTTCTAGTGTGCTTTTGGCATCCCGCATTCTTGTCGTCTCCGTCAGGAGTTTGTTCGCTGCTCTGTCCACTCTCATAACCCGAGAGGAGGGACATTATGGAGCACCAGTGTCCTGTGGGCTTAGTCTCCCACATGGAAACAGGGAAAAGCAGGACTCATGGATTAACATGCCATCCTGGGCCCTAACTCATTTTACCCACTTAATCCGGATCCAGCCCATGACCTTGAGCCATCCAGCTCACCGACCAGTGAAGCCCCTGGACTAGAAATGAGAACTACTTATATGTTCATGCTCGTTCTAGATCGTCACACTGGTTCTAGATCCCCATGCTGGTTCTAGATCATCATACTGGGTCTAGATCGCAGCACTGGTTCTAGATCGTCCTACTGGTTCCAGATCTTCTTCCTGTGTCTAGATCATTGCTCTGGTTCTAGATCGTCACACTGGTTCTAGTTCGTCATTCTGGTTCTAGATCATCAGGTTCAGTTAAAAGCTCCAACCTATAGGTTTATAGTTAGATTTGGTTTGGAATTTCAGAACCAGAATCTAAAATAATGGCTGGGTCTACTGCTGCTTAGAAATGGACCTCCTAAACAGTAAACAAACATGCTCATCCAAACACATGAGTTCAGCCAGTTAAAAACAGGAAGTGGTTGTAGGAGAGGCCTTCCAAAAGTCTGGTATGATGTTGCCAAATAACTGAGGTTGGAGCACTTGCCAACCTCCCCAGTGCAAGAAAAGCAGCACTCTCGAAGTCTGATCCTACCCTGCTACAACTAATAAACAGCACCTTCAAAGTCTGATCCTGCCCTGCTACAACTAAAAAACAGCATTCTCAAAGTCTGATCCTGTCCTGCTACAACTAAAAACAGCACTCTTAAAGTCTGATCCTGCCCTGCTACAACAACTAAAAAAACAGCACTCTCAAAGTCTGATCCTACCCTACTACTACAGCTAAAAAACAGCACTCTCATAGTCTGATCTTGCCCTGCTACTACAACTAAAAAACAGCACTCTCAAAGTCTGATCCTACCCTGCTACAACTAATAAACAGCACCTTCAAAGTCTGATCCTGCCCTGCTACAACTAAAAAACAGCACTCTCAAAGTCTGATCCTGTCCTGCTACAACTAAAAACAGCACTCTTAAAGTCTGATCCTGCCCTGCTACAACAACTAAAAAACAGCACTCTCAAAGTCTGATCCTACCCTACTACTACAGCTAAAAAACAGCACTCTCATAGTCTGATCTTGCCCTGCTACTACAACTAAAAAACAGCACTCTCAAAGTCTGATCCTACCCTGCTACAACTAATAAACAGCACCTTCAAAGTCTGATCCTGCCCTGCTACAACTAAAAAACAGCACTCTCAAAGTCTGATCCTACCCTACTACTACAGCTAAAAAACAGCACTCTCATAGTCTGATCTTGCCCTGCTACTACAACTAAAAAACAGCACTCTCAAAGTCTGATCCTACCCTGCTACAACTAATAAACAGCACCTTCAAAGTCTGATCCTGCCCTGCTACAACTAAAAAACAGCACTCTCAAAGTCTGATCCTACCCTGCTACTACAAATAAACAGCACTCTCATAGTCTGATCCTACCCTGCTACAACAACTAAAAAACAGCACTCTCATAGTCTGATACTATCCTGCTACAACTAATAAACAGCACCTTCAAAGTCTGATCCTACCCTGCTACAACAACTAAAAAACAGCACTCACAAAGTCTGATCCTACCCTGCTACAACTAATAAACAGCACCTTCAAAGTCTGATCCTGCCCTGCTACAACTAAAAAACAGCACTCTCAAAGTCTGATCCTACCCTGCTACTACAACTAAACAGCACTCTCATAGTCTGATCCTACCCTGCTACAACAACTAAAAAACAGCACTCTCATAGTCTGATACTATCCTGCTACAACTAATAAACAGCACCTTCAAGGTCTGATCCTGCCCTGCTACAACTAAAAAACAGCACTCTCAAAGTCTGATCCTACCCTGCTACAACAACTAAAAAACAGCACTCTCATAGTCTGATACTATCCTGCTACAACTAATAAACAGCACCTTCAAAGTCTGATCCTACCCTGCTACAACAACTAAAAAACAGCACTCACAAAGTCTGATCCTACCCTGCTACAACTAATAAACAGCACCTTCAAAGTCTGATCCTACCCTGCTACTACAACTAAACAGCACTCTCATAGTCTGATCCTACCCTGCTACAACAACTAAAAAACAGCACACTCATAGTCTGATACTATCCTGCTACAACTAAAAAACAGCACCTTCAAAGTCTGATCCTACCCTGCTACAACAACTAAAAAACAGCACTCACAAAGTCTGATCCTACCCTACTACTACAGCTAAAAAACAACACTCTCATAGTCTGATCTTGCCCTGCTACAACTAAAAAACAGCACTCTCAAAGTCTGATCCTGTCCTACTACAACTAAAAACAGCACTCTTAAAGTCTGATCCTGCCCTGCTACAACAACTAAAAAACAGCACTCTCAAAGTCTGATCCTACCCTGCTACAACAACTAAAAAACAGCACTCACAAAGTCTGATCCTACCCTGCTACAACTAATAAACAGCACCTTCAAAGTCTGATCCTGCCCTGCTACAACTAAAAAACAGCACTCTCAAAGTCTGATCCTACCCTGCTACTACAACTAAACAGCACTCTCATAGTCTGATCCTACCCTGCTACAACAACTAAAAAACAGCACTCTCATAGTCTGATACTATCCTGCTACAACTAATAAACAGCACCTTCAAGGTCTGATCCTGCCCTGCTACAACTAAAAAACAGCACTCTCAAAGTCTGATCCTACCCTGCTACAACAACTAAAAAACAGCACTCTCATAGTCTGATACTATCCTGCTACAACTAATAAACAGCACCTTCAAAGTCTGATCCTACCCTGCTACAACAACTAAAAAACAGCACTCACAAAGTCTGATCCTACCCTGCTACAACTAATAAACAGCACCTTCAAAGTCTGATCCTACCCTGCTACTACAACTAAACAGCACTCTCATAGTCTGATCCTACCCTGCTACAACAACTAAAAAACAGCACACTCATAGTCTGATACTATCCTGCTACAACTAAAAAACAGCACCTTCAAAGTCTGATCCTACCCTGCTACAACAACTAAAAAACAGCACTCACAAAGTCTGATCCTACCCTACTACTACAGCTAAAAAACAACACTCTCATAGTCTGATCTTGCCCTGCTACAACTAAAAAACAGCACTCTCAAAGTCTGATCCTGCCCTGCTACAACACCTAAAAAACAGCACTCTCAAAGTCTGATCCTACCCTGCTATAACTAAAAAGCAACACCTTCAAAGTCTGATCCGAAGTCTGGCCATCTTATACTTCCTAGTTAAACATTTTTGCAGTGTTTACTTGCCGAGAATGCATATGAAGTGTTCAAATACAGGTATAAAGCTACAGGTGAGGAAATGAGAGTTACCTAATAGCACATTAACACACACTCACACACACAAACACACACACAGACACACAGACACACACACACACACACACACACACATACACTCACACACATACATACACACACGCACACACACACTCACACACACACACACACACACACACACACACACACACACACACACACACACACACACACATACACTGTTTTGTTTATTTTTGTTCAAGTGCTCTGTCTTCACATACCAGGCTGGTGATAGCATGCTTTTACCTCTCACTGGTCTCTCTCACACACACACACATACACACACACACACACACACACACACACACACACACACACACACACACATACACACACACACACACACACACACACACACACACAGTCCTTTCCCTGGCATCCCCTGGTTTGCTCTGGGCCCCTCTAGGCAGGGGCTGAGTGAAGGTCCCAGAGAGTGCTGAACCAGCGCTTCATACCAGCACAATCAGATCCAGATGGGCCTGTATGTGTCCTCCTCGCTCTCCAACTTCTAACACACACACACGCACACACACACACACATACACACACACACACGCACACGCATGCACACACACATACACACACGCGCACACGCACATGCGCGCACACGCACATGCGTGCACACACACACACACACACACACACACACACACACATATACATATACACACACATGCATGCACACACACACACACACATACACACACGCGCACACGCATACGCGCACACACACACACACACACCCCACAACAGCCCCCAGAACAGAGCTGTGTGCACAAATGGCATGCACAATATTTTTGAACACACACACACACACACACACACACACACACACACACACACACACACACACACACTCACACACACACACACACACATACACTTAACAGTGACATGTTAGATGTGGAAAGAAGTGTTCAGCCTTTAACTGAAATGATTTTACGAGTCCGAGAGAAACGGCAGTGCAATAGCACATATGTTGAAGCAATATAAATCTCTGTTTCCTTAGACCGCACAAAGACTGTTCAACTCTGGATTAAACGGAAACTCGTATGCATCAGCCTACAAACGAACGTCTTTGGCGCTTGGAGGAGCTTGGAGGATTCCAGCACTGAAACCCAGCAGATCATTAGGAAGCACTTTGCAGACCTAGAGTATATCATAGTTGAACAGAATGTATAGCACTCCTATACCTGCTCTGGAGATCATAAAGCAACTCTAGGCATATTGAGATTTGGACTCGACATCATGCACTGCAAAGCAAAAGCTGATTTAGAAACATCCATATCTGTGCTCTGATGCTTAAGAGGCCAGTGAGTCTGTATTGGCGCTAGAGGGGCAATGGAGAGGTTCTCCAAACAGGGACCCTGCAGTCTAGAGCACACCTGCAGAACTGGGATTGGTGCTTTTTTTGGGGGGGGCGTCTACAGTTTAGTGCCGTTTCTTCCAGAACTACAGCTGGTGCACTAGAGAAGGGAGTCTACAGTTTAGTGGTGTTTCTTCCAGAACTACAATGGTGCTCTAGAGAAGGGGAGTCTACAGTTTAGCATCCCAGCTCACCTGCAGAACGATGTCTGGTGCTCTAGGGCTGTCGGGGAAGCCCTACTGGCCAGGGGAAGTTGGAGTTCATGGTGAGAGCTGAGGTTTGGAGAAATCATTTCAGGGTTTCGTACTGCAATACATTATAACAGCGACGAGTGTATGTGGCTTTGCTGTAGGCATCCCATACTTCTACAGCCTACGTGTGTGTGTGTTTTATCTCTCTGGTCTCACTGAGAGTGTTCGTCTGTGCCAGCATGTCAGCGTGCCAGTGTTTGAGTGTTGGACTCATCACTGAAGCACAAACAGGGTTTAGGGTGTAGGGTCCAGAGTCGTGCTTTGTTGGTTTGTTTATTTATCTACTTGTTTTGAGTAATGCAGCGTCCAGGCTTGTGTTTGTGAATCAAAGGTATAAACGTCTGCCTTTTCAACACCCGGACCATGGAGATGCTAGAGTAAGACTCAGGGTAAGAGAAGGTTCAGAATGGTAAGATTCAGGGTCAGAACAGGCTAAGAACAGGGAGGGAGGGGCTCGTACTCACAGAGAGGGAGGGGCTTGTACTCACAGAGAGGGGGGGTTTGTACTCACAGAGAGGAGGGGCTTGTACTCACAGAGAGGAGAGGCTTGTACTCACAGGGAGGGAGGGGCTCGTACTCACAGGGAGGGAGGGGTTTGTACTCACAGAGAGGGAGGGGTTTGTACTCACAGAGAGGGAGGGGCTTGTACTCACAGAGAGGAGGGGCTTGTACTCACAGGAGGGAGGGGCTTGTACTCACAGGGAGGGAGGGGCTCGTACTCACAGAGAGGGCGGGGCTTGTACAGCCAAAGCACCATGGCTCTAGATCACTTCGTACAATACCTGCCTTCAGTCTGCCTTGGTCCAGCAGTAGAAATCCTCCCCTCACTACCCCAGAAGGGAGGCGCGTGTATATTTATTAGACCGAATGACATTGTGCAGTTGAATCTATGTTACCTAGGAGAGTTTACTGGATGGCTGAGTCTGGGCCCTGGGAGAGTGTCATCTGGGTTGGGTCGAGCGGCTCAGTTTCCTTGCGCACGTACGCGTTGCACTGTGCAATACCGATGCCCTGTAGAAAGACGCTTCCTTTTAAAACACACACACACACAAACGGTAGAACACTGGACAAGCCAATGCATAGCTTACACGACTTCTAAAGAGAAGGAGTTCACTGTCGTCGGTGTATGTGTTTGTGTATGTGTGTCTGAAACCACAGAGTGGCATCTCCCCAGCTGTAAGCCATTTATACGCCATCTGGATCCTCTCTCTCTCCTTATTTCTCTCCCTCCTTCTCTCTCTCCCTCCCTCCTAGCTGGCTATGAAGGTATCAGTTGTTCTTTCTGCTGCCTCAGTCATCAGGATTATTTTAAGATCTGTGATCGAGCCTAAACTCCTAAAGACATTTGGTCCACATTTGGGCCCACTGCCTCCTCATTTCTCCTCGTTCTCCTTTTCTCCTCTCTCTCTCTCTCCCTCCCTCTCTCCCTGACTCATGCAGATTTCTTAAGCCCCTTTATTTACAGTTCTTTTCACGCAGACTCTTGCTTGCGCGCGCGCACACACACGCAGTTTCACTCCATCTTTTTTCTCTTTCTCTCTCGGTGAAGAGGCTGTTATGTCTTACAGAGCTACTTGACTCTACAGATACAGATGTGTGTGGTGTGTCCGCTCTCATACCCGAATCATCAGTCGCGGTTCAGTGAAGGCAGCATAAAATGCACTTGTTGCCTTCTGTTTCACTCCGCCCCTCTGCTTCACTCCGCCCCTCTGCTTCACTCCGCCCCTCTGTTTCACTCCGCCCCTCTGCTTCACTCCGCCCCTCTGCTTCACTCCGCCCCTCTGTTTCACTCCGCCCCTCTGCTTCACTCCGCCCCTCTGCTTCACTCCGCCCCTCTGTTTCACTCCGCCCCTCTGCTTCACTCCGCCCCTCTGCTTCACTCCGCCCCTCTGTTTCACTCCGCCCCTCTGCTTCACTCCGCCCCTCTGTTTCACTCCGCCCCTCTGCTTCACTCCGCCCCTCTGCTTCACTCCGCCCCTCTGCTTCACTCCGCCCCTCTGCTTCACTCCACCCCTCTGCTCCCCATCCTCCACCCCGCTTCACACAGACACTCGTCGGATCTTTGAACCACTTTATTCAATTCATCCAAAGCTTTATTTAAACTCATGTCAGAGTGCATGCTCACACTGCTGAATAGCACCCCACCCTCGACCGCCGCACGTTGTCATGACGACAGCAGAGTGCTGTCATGGCACTGGCACTGCATCACTGCGTCACAAACACCTGTCTGGGCTTCAGTCTGATTTAAGTTAAGCATTATTGCATTAGTCTTGAAATTGCACCATTTAAATAAATACTTTTTTTTTTATTTTGTTATTGGCTCTTACACATATCAAGCGTACAGTATGTTATAGTTTTATCAAAAAGTGGAAAATACTGATGTTACATAAGTAACAAATGTAAAAATAAGTACTTTAATCTTACTTCCCCTGAAAGTAAGATCATAAATTCCAGCATATGAAAAATATCCATAAAAACACTGTTTAAGTACTTTAAGTTAATAAACAGTAAAAAAGTAAAAACATTACATTATAAAACAGAACAAAACAAGACAAACAGAACAATAGAACAAACTGTAACTGAGAACACTGAATTCCAAAGAGTTGATGCAAATGTAGATGGGTTCATCTCGGGTGCAAGGGTTTGCTTTAGTCAGGGTCAAAGGTCACTAGCAGTGGCTTCTAACGGTGTGGATCTTGAAGTCTGGTGCAGCAGTGTCCCACAATGTCCTGTTCACATCCCACAATGTCCCGTTCACATGCCACAATGTCCCGTTCACATGTTCCAGTGTCCTGTCCCTAACCTCTCTCGGGAAGGCTCAGTCACGCTCAGCTGTGATCAGCTCAGGCTCTCGTACACCGGGAATGTAGCGTCTTTCAGCACACTGGAGTGGCCAGAACGCTGTCACACACACACACACACACACACACACACACACAAAAACACACAGGGAGCTCTGAAAGAGGAGGGGCGGAGCTCCGAGAGAGGAGGGGTCCGTCCAATTGCTGGGCTGCACTTCCAGCCTGCCTTCCTGCAGCCTTCCCTGGATTTCTGCTATACGAAGGACGGAATGGAAATCTGCGGGTCATCATGGACGTCTTTATGCAAGTCTGGAATTCACTAAGAAGTAGGGGACCACTAAAGACTATTTCAGGATGCGTGGGGGACTGTTAAAAATCTCTCTCTAGGAGACATGCTGTGTGTCTACGGCACCGCTCTGAACAGGAGGGAGGTGTCCCGGAGAACTGTTACGGGAATATCGCTCTGCCTTACTGCATTCAAGCTCGTCTTGTTACGGATACACAAACCAAAGACAAAAAAAACCCCACAGTCGACTCAGTTATTATTGCTAACGCTCCTCTCCTCTGTGCCTGTAGTCCAGCGAGGGGTGTGGGGAGAAACACGCTCTCATACGTACTGCTCGGTCTCCCCTTCCGCGATGATGGTGACCGAACCATCACCACTGTTCATCTCAATGTCCTTAGCAGCAGTGGAGTTTTCTGGAAGCAACGCCAAGTCTTTGAAAACGTCCACGTAGTGAGTGAACCCCGGGCCCCAGTTCAGCAGGCTGTCCCAGTTGAAGCTGCCCGCCCCCTGGCCCATTTTGTGGGGCAGCGTTTGGTGCTGGTGCTCCCCGAGCAGGGCGCGGCCTCCGCCGGGCCCGCCCTCCGCCCGCCGGCTGGAGTACCGCCTCTGCTTCGCCCGCCCCCCGTAGTCTTCGTCATCGGCATCGGACTCATTGACCTGCGACAGCTTGGGTACGCGCGAGCTGTAGGCCACCGGCTTCTCCCGGTCGTACTCCATCTCCGAGCAGGTGAAGGAGTCGTGCGAGTCGCTCTCCGAGGAGGACTCCGGGGCTGGGATGCCGTCGGCGGGATTCCGCACCCGGGACAGGGGACGCCGGCAGTCCTCCTCGGACGAGGAGCGCCCATGGTCGGCACTGCAGATGCTGGGGTTCCTGGGCCGCGGGGTGTTGAGACGCTCCACCTCCTCGATGGAGAGACCCACGGGTGGGCCGCCCTCTAAGGGGATCTGCTCCACGGGCTGCTTGAGGCGGCTGGCAGGCCGGGAGCCGGGGCCCACCGCGGCCTGGGGGCTCTTGCTGCGTCGGCCGAGCCGCGTGGCGTAGTTGAACATGGCCGCTGCCTGGCACGCCTCGGCGTGCAGGTCCAGCGGGCTCCCTTCGCGCCGTGCCAGGTTCAGCTCCCGCGTGGGCGTGTTCCGGTAAAAGGGGGCGGGCTTGGCGAAGGGGGCAGGGCTGTGGCGGGAGAGGGGGTTGGGCGTGGGGCACTGGGCATGGCTGAGCGGTGTGGAGCGGAGCCCCTGGGCGTAGGTGGGCTGGTACGTGTAGCTGGAGGCTCCAAGGTGCAGCGGCGACTGGCGGGCGTAGCCCAGCGGGCTGCGCCTCTGAATGCTGAACTTGGGCGCGTGGCTGCGGTACTGCTTGTAGTGCTGGATGATGTCGGCGTCGGACGGCGCGATGCTGCTGGCGTTGTCGATGTCGTAGTGCTCGATGTCGGCCTCGGGCACCCCGCACGGCACGCACGGGGCGCTCGGCACCGCCTCGCCCACTTGCGGGATGTCTGTCTCGTCGTAGATCAGGTACGGGTTCTCCCGTTCAATGATGTCCGGCTTGGGGTTCCCCTCTGGCTGCTTCCGGACCGTCATGTCATCCCCGTAGGGCGGGATGTTGTCCGGGTCGTCGAACGCCACGTTCTCGCTTCCCTTCTTCTTCTTCTTCTTCTTCTTCTTCTTCTCCTTCTTCTCCTTGGGCTTTTTGTCATCCTTGCTGCCGCCCTTGCAGTGGTTGTGCAGGATCAGGCTGAGCACCACCAGGGCGAGAAGGCTGGCACAACCACCCACGATGGCTGGCACCGCCCAGATGGGCAGTGTCGGCTCCTCGGCGCTGGCGTCCGGGCTGCAGGTGAAGCCCTCGCCGCTGGCCGCCTTGCACGTGGTGCCCTGGGGGCAGGCCACACCCAGGCAGGCCACCAGGCTCTCGCACACGCGGCCTGTATAGGGCTCCGGGCACACGCAGCTGAAGCCCCCCCGGGCAGACGGCACGCAGCTGCCCCCATGTTGGCAGGGGCTGGACACGCAATCGCCCGGCGGGACGCACTGGTAGGTGTACCACTGGTTGACGCACATCAGGCCATCCCAGCAGGGGGCGCTCTCGCAGAGGTTGGGGCCGCGGCAGCCAATCTTCACCGAAGGATCCGTCCAGGAGATGGAGACGGCTCGGTGCTCACCGCTAAATGGGAGGAGCTCACCGTTGTACTTTATATACAAATAGCAGCCATCGAATCCTGCCACAAGAAAGAGAGAGAGAGAGAGATGGTTCAGTGCTGCAGGAGTGTTTTTCTGGTGCAGGGCCACGTCTCACTTCCTCTCCGTGAGACACCGCCACCAATCAGCAAGCTGTTATAACTACCAAGTACAGCGAGCACGCCAAGAGCATCCGGACTAGCGCACGCACCGTAGTTTGGCATGCCAGGACTATTTAACTTTGGCTCTGCGCTACGGACGCAGGACCGTCTGGGCAAAACAGTGGGGTGACTAATCGCAACCCATGATATCACATTTCCTCTCCATGTTGCCTCACCAGTGTAAACAG
Organism: Electrophorus electricus; assembly: GCF_041902795.1. Taxonomy (NCBI): domain Eukaryota; kingdom Metazoa; phylum Chordata; class Actinopteri; order Gymnotiformes; family Gymnotidae; genus Electrophorus; species Electrophorus electricus. The sequence goes on along the minus strand of NC_137499.1, from coordinate 9,136,902 downwards.
ATGTTTATTGAATTTATCCCCCGTGCAAACAGAGAGCATTTGGTTCTACTTATTAGAGAGAACAGCTTGGCAGAATTGGTCCTAGTATCTGCGTCTCAATGTGATCTCTCTCCTCCCCCAACATCTCAATGTGATCTCTCCTCCCCTGACATCTCATTGTGATCTCTCTTCTCCCACCAACGTCTCAGTATGATCTCTCTCCTCTCCCAACGTCAATGTGATCTCTCTTCTCCCCCAAAGTCTCAGTGTGATCTCTCTCCTCCCCCAACTTCTCAGTGTAATCTGTTTCCTCTCCTACCCTTCAGTCTGTGTTGGCACAGCTATGCCCTGGAGATATACATGCACTAAAAATAGTTAGATTTTATATTGTTTATATTATGATAAGCTATTTCAGTTTATATTATCTGTGATTAGTTTTTTTCAATTTGTGTGTGTTAGTTGCAACTAGCTGGTCCTGATTGTGTGTGTTAGCTGTGACTAGCTGGTACTGTTTGTGGGTGTTAGCGGTGAATAGCTGGTCCTGGGTATGTGTGTGTTAACTGGTCCTGGGTGTGTGTGTGTTAGCTGGTCCTGGTGTGTGTGTTAGCTGGTCCTGGTGTGTGTGTTAGCTGGTCCTGGTGTGTGTATTAGCTGGTCCTGGGTGTGTGTATTAGCTGGTCCTGGGTGTGTGTTAGCTGGTCCTGGTGTGTGTGTTAACTAGTCCTGGGTGTGTGTGTGTTAGCTGGTCCTGGTGTGTGTGTTAACTAGTCCTGGGTGTGTGTGTGTTAGCTGGTCCTGGTGTGTGTGTGTGTTAGCTGGTCCTGGTGTGTGTATTAGCTTGTCCTGGGTGTGTGTTAGTTGGTCCTGGGTGTGTGTTAGCTGTGAATAGCTGGTCCTGGGTGTGTGTGTGTTAACTAGTCCTGGGTGTGTGTGTGTTAGCTGGTCCTGGTGTGTGTATTAGCTGGTCCTGGGTGTGTGTTAGCTGGTCCTGGGTGTGTGTTAGCTGTGACTAGCTGGTCCTGGGTGTGTGTGTTAGCTGGTCCTGGTTAGGGTTAATGCTGGAATAGTGAGATCCACAAAAACACTCGTGTGCCATTCTAGAAAGACTAGAACAGTTGAGCATGTCGCTCCAGTCTACGTTCAACTCCGTAGTCAAATGCACTTCTAACGGAAGTGCTCCATGCATCGGGACTGTATTCAATATAAAGGTGAAAAAATGAATAATAATTCACTGTTGGTACAGATGACTGGGACTGGTTCTGCTCTGAGACAGGCTCTGGTTCTGCTCATAGACGGGCTCTGGTTCTGCTCGGATACACGCTCTGGTTCTGCTCTGACACATGCTCTGGTTCTGCTCTGACACATGCTCTGGTTCTGCTCTGAGACAGGCTCTGGTTCTGCTCGGATACACGCTCTGGTTCTGCTCAGAGACAGGCTCTGGTTCTGCTCAGAGACAGTCTCTGGTTCTGCTCGGATACACGCTCTGGTTCTGCTCATAGACGGGCTCTGGTTCTGCTCGGATACACGCTCTGGTTCTGCTCATAGACGGGCTCTGGTTCTGCTCTCAGACAGGCTTTTCTCAGGCTAACCTGGTGCGGACTTCTGTAGACTGGGCCGTGATGGCACTCCTCCCAGAGAGAGCATGAGCACGTCGACACCTCCGAAGTCCTGGGTGGCGTGCTGCACCGCCCTCAGGCTGGACTCGTCGATGCGGATGGTGGTGGAGGAACTGTTCCTCCACAGCAGCACTGTGTGCCACTGGCCGTCAGAGAGGACTACATCTCCCACAATCCTCTCAACCTTCCCTCCCACTCCGGCGTCAGAAACATACTGCAGATTGCCATTCTTCAGCTGAAACCAAAGGGAAAAAGAGAGATTAGTTGTGTGTGTGTGTGTGTGTGTGTGTGTGTGTGTGTGTGTGTGTGTGTGAGAGAGAGAGAGAGAGAGAGAATGAGAGCGGCTACTTCATGTCAGTAAAAGGTAAGATAGAATCTTATTATTGATGTCTTCATATTTATTTCTGTCTCCATTTCAAGGCTGTGCCTCTCGTCACAGGTCTTTGAGCTGTCAGACATCTGGGATTAAACTGAAATAACTGCACATCAAAGCTAGTCCTTCCGTGAGAAAAAGAGAGAACTGTGTTAAAAGATCCTATATAAGTTCCAATGAAACAATATAAAAACTGTCAGAGAGAGAAAGACAGAGCACACACACACACACACACACACACACACACACGGGTGGGGGGAAGCACTGTCATCTCTTTTAACATACTGTAGGCAAGACATTTGATTTTAAAGGTCCACAAAATCTGGAAATGGAAAATCTGTCTTGCCAAAAGGGGGAAAAAAAGTGGAAAGGAAGAGAAGAAATTGAACCTGCAAACATCTGCAAACATCTGCACTCAAGATATGCAGCTTTTTATGTAATGTTGCATGTGTCTGTTTGTGTGTGTGTGTGTGTGTGTGTGAGTGTGCGTGTGTGCATGTATGTGTGTGCGTGCATTCACGTGTGTGTGTGTGTGTGTGTGTGGTGGGTGTGTGCGTACATGCCTGTATGTGTGTGTGTGTGCATGCGTTCACGTGTGTGTGTGTGTGTGTGTGTGTGTGTGTGTGTGTGAGAGACACTCCTCACCCTGACAGTAGTGTAGTTGGAGCTCTCCTGCACGTGCAGCAGAGTTGCTGTTTTGCTGCGTGTGCGGAACTTCACTTCCAGGCTGCTCTCAGCGTGTGTGTGTGCGGCGCTCTGGAGCCCCTTCTCCAGGAGCACATCCCTCATCCAGCCCTGACGCACGCTGTAATCCACACGCCCGCTGCCATCCAGGGACAGGGCCGTGTCCGCAGAGATGTCTGAGTGAGAGAAAGTGGGGGGGGTATGAAAGAAGAGATTGTGAGGGGGTTGAGGTACTCTGGGAGATTGTGTGTGTGTGTGTGTGTGTGTGTGTGTGTGTGTGTGTGTGTGTGTGTGTGTGTGTGTGTGTGTGTGTGTTTGTTTATTTTTTCAGGCCAGCATGACTGCTCTACTACTGTGGCTCTGAACAGCAGCTCAGCACCGACTCTGACAGGGTGCCAGGAAGTTTACTAAAACTACTCACCTCACTGAAATAGGAATGTCGGAATTCCATATGCCATCCTACTCACACTCGAGTTCTAGATTCCATTCTAAAGTTCTGCTTTGGCATTCCAACGGCACAATTTACAAACTGCAAAATTCCAAACGACATCCTCCTAAATCCCCAAACTCACAGCTGAAGGCAGCTTACACATAAGGTCCGAGACTAGGTGCCCTACAACCTCCTGTAAGCTTCTAAACCCAGCCAATTCGCTTGAAACCGCCAATCAAAAACTCCTGTGGGACAGTTGGCTTGCTACATTACCAGCTCGAGCTGGTCGGGCTATGCTAGCTCATTAGCATGGAGACTAACTATTTCCTCAGGTTAAAGCAAGAAAGAGCCACGGAGCACCCTGATTATCCATGGTTCCCACAGGTTTGCGTGGTGCAGTGATGGGGGTCGATTTGATGTGAATGGGATTATAGGCTGGTGGTGTTTACAAGGCCGCCACTCCACAGGTGCTACGTGAAAATGCTTTACAAACAGTCCCATCACTTTGCACAGCGGGCGGGCCATGAGTCTCACGTCTGTGCTGCGACGTTTGGAGGGCTAACGGGGGGCTTACGTTTCTCGCAGTGTCTGCCCGTGAAGCCCTTGGCACACTGGCACTGTTGCCATGACCACATGTCCAAGCAGGTGCCACCATGACGACACGGGTTGGCGACACACGCTCCTTCCAACCTGGGACATCTGTAGGCATGCACAAACAAACGCACCCACCCACCCACACCCACACACACACACACACACACACACACACACACACACACACACACACACACACACACACACACAGAAAAAGACAGAAATTAATCAGATTTATTGATAAAACTATCCCAGGAACAAGAAAAACAAAGTAGCTAGACTCCATTAGAGCAGTAGCAGACATCCTTCCCCTCTATTACATAAAGCCATAAAGCACCAGTCATTCCGTCTAGCCGAGCCCAGAAGTATCTGAACTCATGGAAGCGGATTCTAATCTCATCATTAGACAGTTTAGGATTCACTTGGGATCACTTGGTTTTACTGGCTGCTGTTTGAGGGCAGTGGGTTCAGTGCGAGTGTGTGTGTGGGTGTGGGTGTGTGTAAACACAAAGCTGCTGCGAAGCAATACAAGGTCAAAACTGTCAAGACATCTAACAAATTACAAATACATTGAGTTTTGAAAAGTACATCTCTGTCTCTCTCTCTGAGTTCATCATATACAGAGGAAGGCACAGGCGACCACATTTCCCTCCCCTCTGTCTGCGTCCACGTTCGGGGGCAGCTCGTTATTAACACCTCAGGGCTTCCGTACAGAACGGCTAGCAAACACGTCGGTCTCAGGCGAAGACGGTCGAAGTCTTGGCTCGGTTCCAGCCCTGGCTCTGACCCCTAACCCCGGGAGTTATTTTTCTAGGTGGGGACGTCCCAGAGTCAGGCGGGTGGTGAGACGTGAGCTCGGCTGCACTCTGGAGAAGCGCAGCTGCTGGGTTTTTTCTCTCAGGCCACTGGGACGCTGCACGCTGTGTTGTGTTAAGCAGAGCACAAGCACGTGGCCAGCGAGGGAGAGATCTCTGGGAGACGTGGCCGTGTATGAGAGAAAATACATGAAAAACAGGAAGTGTATCTTGGTTTGACCATGACTGCCAGTAAACATTTATACAAATAAACAAAGATATACAAACACACATATATACAAAGATATAAACAGACAAACAAAGATATATACAAACAAACAAACAAACATATATACAAAAAAGATCTATATTAACAAAGATATATACAAATGAAGACATATACAAATGAACAAAGGTATATACAAAAAACAAAGATATACAAACAAACAAAGGAATATATGCATATACATTTGACTGTTTCTTTCATTTTTTCTTTCTGAGATATTTCAAATGGAATTTGGCATGTTTGTGCGTGTATATGAGTATATATATGTGCGTGTGTGTGTTGGGGTGTGTGTGTGTGTGTGTGTGTGTGTGTGTGTGTGTGTGTGTGTGCGTGCGTGTGTGTGTGTGTGTGTGTTTGTGTGTTTGTGTGTGTGTGTGTGTGTGTGTGTTGGTGTGTGTGTGTGTGTGTGTGTGTGTGTGTGTGTGTGTTGGTGTGTGTGTGTGTGCGTGGGTGTGTGTGGGTGTGTGTGTGTGTATGTGTGTGTGTGTGTGTGTGTGTGTGTGTGTGTGTGTGTGTGTGTGTGTGTGTGTGTGAGCGAGACCAACCTGTCCAGGATCCCGTTTGACGACAGTGCCTGGGATGGCTCCAGTGGCCGTCCGTTGATGGCAAACTCCATGATGCAGCCCACGAAGTCGTGGGAGGCCACCTGACCCCTGCGCTGGAGGAGGGGCTGGATCGAGCGCACGCCCCCTACTGACAGACGATTGGGCTGCACGTCCAGGATCCTAAGTAGAGGCAGGAAGAGAGAGAACAGTGACAATCAGAGAACACAGAGAGAGAGAGGCAGAGGGGCAGGGGGCAGAGGGGCAGAGGGGCAGAGGGGCAGAGGGGCAACGGGGCAGAGGGGCAGAGGGGCAGCGGGGTAGAGGGGCAGCGGGGCAGAGGGGCAGAGGGGCAGCGGGGCAGAGGGGCAGGGGGCAGAGGGGCAGAGGGGCAGCGGGGCAGAGGGGCAGCGGGGCAGCGGGGCAGAGGGGCAGAGGGGCAGAGGGGCAGCGGGGCAGAGGGGCAGCGGGTCCCCTGTGCAAACAAATGAAAGCCAGACCTGCTTTCATCACACTGGGAGTCACCTACTGCACCTCAGCTCAGCAACATAAACTCCCACTGAAAATGCCAGTCAGTTTTATGGCAAAATATCTGCCATCAAGAAGTAACTTCCCAGAATACCTCTGTGTGTGTGTGTGTGTGTGTGTGTGTGTGTGTGTGTGTGTGTGTGTGGAATATGAGCTGTACTCACCAGTCGGTGTGCACCACCACGTTGCTGACAGCACAGTAGCCTGGCTCCTGATCCTCTCCACACAGATCGACAGTCAGAGATGCAGCCTTGTAGATAGATAAAATAAGAGAGAGGGAGGGAGAGAGAGAGAGAGAGAGAGAGAGAGAGAGAGAGAGAGAGAGAGAGAGAGAGAGAGAGAGCTGGAGTGTTATTCCGATCTGGACACGATCACAAATCACAAGTGGACCATCTCAAAGTATCTGTCTTAGTCACATGTGCACAAACATCCTGAGCGTAGAAACACAGATTACACAGACACTGCGGAATTTAAGGCTGCTTCAGGAAGCCGAGACAGAACATACTGTCTTCTACAGTCATTAATATAAAGCATTGGTTGTTGTGTGTATCAGAAACAAAGATTTACATATATATTGAGTTCAGTTCTTAAATTACGCAGTAAATCATGCAGTTCTTAAATATTAATCTGTTTTAACATGTGACAATTAATCTGACTCTCGAGCACTCCATTCAGGAGAGGATTTTTAAACAAAGAGTTCTCCTCAAACAGCTTTAATGAAATTATCATCTTTAATAATTGTCTTAGGAACACTTAGCATTGTCTTATTAGCATAGTTAGCATAGGAGCCCCTAGCATTGTCTCATTAGCATAGTTAGGATAAGATCGCTTAGCATTGTCTCATTAACATAATTAGAATAGACACATAGAATTGTTTCGTTAGCATAATTAGCATAGAATCACCTATCATTGTCACATTAGTATAGTCAACATAGGATCCCCTAGCATTGTCTCATTAGCATAATTAGCATAGGATCATCTAGCACTGTTTCATTAGCATAATTATCATAGGAGCCCCTAGCATTGTCTCATTAGCATAATGCTAAGTGGCTGCTAGTACTTGCTGTTGTTTATCAGTAATGCAGTACTTTGAAGTGGACTATTCCTTTAAGATGATACGTTTAAGGCCAAGCCCTATAGATCTGGCTGAAGGTCACATAAGGAGGCACGACGATCAGGATTGTTGGGAATAAAATGAATTGGTGTGGAATTCTTCTCTCTGCATACGCAGACCTCATACTTGATGAGGCCTGGGTGGGGCGGAGGGCTGGAAAGAGCTGAAAGGTGATTAAAAACACCTCAAAGGGCCACAGACCTCTGATGTGGGATCCGATCTCGGTGTCGACAGAATCAGCTTGGTTCAGATGTGATGGGGGGAAAAGTGGTTGTGAGCGAGAACAGTTAGAGTCTGAAAACACACGCTCCACCGGCCCTTCTCTAGAGCCTCATCGTGTAGGAGACGAGCATGAAATACTTCACTGCTACAGGCCGCTGTTGTGCATCATTCTAAACACAGTGAGCTTGTTTTGTCATGACAGTGGGTCTTAATGTGTGAAGCGGTGTGTGTGTGTGTGTCTGTATGGGTGAGCGCTGGTAGCATTCTCTTCCAGAAGGAACCCAGCTGTGACACAAGTAACTTTCATTTACCACATTTACAGCTCTACCTTTCCAACCTTAACCTGGGCTCACCACACTGGCTTGGCACATGAAAGGAAGAACAGGCCTGGAACTTGCTGTCAACAATTTTCACCTCAGAGTTATAGCTATCCCCCTTCCAGCAGCCAGCTGGGATGTATTTTGACTGCATGCGTTCAAATACCAGCCATTATGAGCCATGAAGTAATTGAGCTGATATAGTTTGGCGATCAGAGAATTTGGACAGTGAGCCTGGAAAGGTTTTCTCTTGCTCCGACCCTCCTTCCAAACGTGAGGTGCTGTTATTGGTCTGGTAATGTAGCTTCTGATCGTATCTCCTCTCCACGATAGAATCGGAGAATAGAAAGTCAAAATAGGGCAATAAAAACAACTGCAGCTGCCTTCAGGCTGAACTGGGACATCTTAACTAAACAAAAGTAGCCTTGACTTTCCCAATTCGACCTTAACCACAGGGGGGGTGACCAGGGCCTGCTTATGACTTTAACATCTGCTGAAAATCCATGTCTGAAAACACACACACACTCGTGCAGAACCACCGAAATGACCCACATCGCCTTCTCCAAACACAGGGATCGGGTTTTCTTTACACCTCCATGGGGACGTGCTACACACTCGGAATGCTTTCTCTCCTCCCTCCAGACTGCTCCACCTTTCAGGGCCCACCACCTTTCAGCCTGCACCACCGTCCAGACCGCTCCATCTTCCAGAACGCACCACCTTGCACTTACTCCACCATGCTGCTGCTGGCTCTGCACCTTTCCCAGACAGCCTCTCTGCACTATCTCAAAAACCAGACAATTTAACGACTCTACCAGCGCTCGAGGCCGAGTGGCAGGCGTGGTGTCCAGCCAGAGACCTGCGGTAGGAACCTCCTGACAAGCCGATGATTTCTGTTCTCAAGGCCCCACAGCTCTGGGTCAGTGCAAGGCACGAAAGGGAGTGAACCCTGAGCACACGGCATGGAATTCAAACGACGAACCCAGCGTAAATCACGAATGACCAGGTGTAATCACACGCAATTACTGACCCAGCAGAAACCACAAGAACGAGCAACTCATGTGGTTTAATTACCAGTTCACGATGCAAAATCTCTCCTTCTCTAAACAAAACCCATCTCTGAGCCCAAGTCTTGACTGTAACGTCATGTGAAAAGCATCGATTACAATAGCGAGCTGACGTCAACTTCAATATCTTTCAGAGTCTGCTTTCAGCAAATAGTTTTAGGCTCCTGTTACACAAAATCTGTTTTGCATAGCTTGCAATAGAACAAACTGCGTCATGAAAAAAACAATTACATTACATCATGAGTGATAATGTTTTTTGAGAACTCACCATCCCGGCTCTCCTTGCTATGACTGTGTGGAACAGGCCATCTGAAACGCGCACCATGGTCATCAGTTTGTAGGTGCCGCTGCCGAGATTGAAAGAGAACCTCATCCGACCCTCCGAGATCTCCAGGGCCAGGAACTCGGCCTTGTCACCGGTCTGGTTGTCGTGGTTGTACATGAGCAAGGAGTTCTCCTTCAGCGTGGCGAACTTCACGTAGATGTAGTTGTTGTTGGGATCCAGGCTGGGGAACTCCATATAGGAGAGCTCCTGGAAGCCATAGCTGTTTAGCTCACAGTGTTTCCCAAACACACCTGCGCAAAAAGAAGAGGGAGATGAGAACTGTACTGTAAACTACAGCATTGCTATAGCAACCCCAGGACAAGTGTTATATAGTCACTCGAAAACATAAAAAGGACTGACAACTGTTGCAAGGCAACAGTCTTGCGTAGAAACCTGTGATCTTGTAATGAGGGCACATGCTGAAGACATGTGTTGAAATGTCGCTGCTACTAACAAGACTACACCCAAAGGTGTTCCCTTCCCACCAGTCTCTGGATCTTAATCACTGGAGTATTAAAGGCAGCAAAAAAAAAAACATTTTTAGCTAGCAAACCTTTGTGAAGGGATATATTAAAGTTTTGTTCATGTTAAGTCTTGATTTCAGGAAATAATTTGCTCCAACATGTGTTTAATGCTGAATGGTTCCATTCACACAGTAAGCCGTATTGCCCGGTAACGATTTTTTGGCTCTATCTTGACTGCTCCTATTTATATCACCTGTTCCTGTGTCTGTTTTTACACAAGTCTCTCGTGTCAAACTAAGCAAAAAACACATCTGTGCTACAACTCAGTACTAAAACCAACGAAATGGGCTATCTAGTAGTTCACGTATGCATCGCACTGTGCTCTAAAAGACAGCAAACAGCTCGCTGGCTGCACATGATCGGGCGGAGGAAGCCAGCAGAAGCCGGACGTCTGGCTTTGGCCCTTTTTACAGCTACTGTTGGCAGTGCTGTTGCTCTCTGTTGTTGTTTTGCCGGGTGGCCGGTGCAGCCTAACAATGGACAGCGCTGAGCACATGCAGATCAGCCAAAAGACACATTCGAGTGTTTAAAGTCACATGAATCAGACATGTATGTGATCCACGACCACATATGAAAGTGACTCAAATCTGATTCGAAAAGATCGGATTCGTGTGTGCGCACAACCCTGATAAAGTGTCATACTATGGCAAAAGAAAAAAATCCGATTTGAGTCCCTTCAGCCTGGTAATGTGAAAGCAGCCAAAATCAACTGAAACCATTTCAAATATGTTTGAGTCACCTGTATTGTTTCAGTCCCTGCGCCTGTTCTGAGCTCAAACAGAGTTATTTCCCACCCTATTAAGTCTACGTTCCTACCTAGAGCTGGGCCTAATTCCCTCACGACTGTCTTCTGACTTATACCCTCATTACGAGATCATGGCTGGCTCGGCGAGACTACAAAAACACTAATATTCATTCCCAACAAACAATAACAATGGAAAATCTCATAACATTCCACACTGAGATCATGAAAAGCAAAAAGCTTTATACTACATTTTTGACTTCTAACGAATCTCGGTATCTTCCTCTATGGTCTGGACAAAAGCCAGTCTGATAAACAGTGCTTGAGAACCGGCCGGGAGCACCTGGCTTCCACGGCTGGAGCGATGACTTACCAAACGGACAGTGACAGTAATAGCCTTCCACACGGCTCTGGCAGGAACCTCCATTAAAACAGGGGTTACACTCACAGTAATTGATGATGGAATCACAGGTTTTCCCTGAGTTCATGAAACAACACAAATGCAAAAGAATGAGGTGAAGATGACATAAGCAAACGGTTCCTCGTGTAAGGGGCTCCCAGAATCCAGCAGGGCTTTTGTGCTTTGGCACACTCTCTCTCTGTCTCTCTCTCTCACACACACATACACACACACACACACACACACACACACACACACACACTTACTCTCTCTCTCTGTTTCTCATCTACTTGCCACAGCCAAAATGGCTCGGAAAGTCTCTCACCTTATAAACGCACCCCCATTTCTGAAAATAAAATAGCAGATGAAGATATATACCTGTCGTGACAGCATTAACTGAATATACCGTGCGTGCCCCACTGGGATCTGGGAATCCCATAAAAGAGAGATTAAACAAGGAAACCATTCAACAATGAGACCATGGCGAGAAAGGCAAAAAGGCATGGTGAACAAAAAAGGTGGGGTCTCTGCACAACACCAAGATTATCTGAGATTATCTGAGATTAGCAGGGATTAGTGGAGATTAACTCTTTTCATTTAACCTCCCTGCTTGGGGCAACATAAGACAAATCTAAGGCCTGAATTCCTCCAACACAACCAGGCCTCCAACACAGGAAGTCAGGGGTTCATTGTGAGGGCAGGCAAACTACTGTAAGTCAATAGGTGTAATTCTTCAGCGGACCCCGTTCATCTGGGGCCGCGGATGTGGATTCTAACGGTCATTTGTTATGATCGGAATAAAAAAGCAGGGTAATGAGTCAAAGCAGAGTAATGAGTCAAAGCCCGTGCTAGGCAGAGGCGAACTGTCCAGTGCAGCTGCGCTTGAAGAGCTCCTTCCAAAAGCTACAGCCAACAGCTGCCCAAACAGCCCCGATTCAAACCAGTGTTATCGCAAACGCTTAAATTCATTCGGTCCCCTCGCAGACATCAGCGCAGTTCTGTTTATTAGGCCCTTGACTGCGTGTCGCCTTTAGCACAGGTTGATGTATGGTGCCGCGTGCTGAAACTACAGGAGCTGTCACTTTTCACGTGCTTGTTGCTTTTAACAAACAGACAAGCGTTGCTGAAGTGTTTTCCCTCCCAAGGCTGCATTAAGCAGAGTTCCAACGAACTCCTGACTCACAGGGCTCTTTAAAGTACAAATTCACGAAGGCTTTTATCCATGGTAAGCAGGTAGTGAAACTTGACTGAAGTGCACTCAAGGGATGTGCGCGGATTTGTCCTTATTAGGGTCAAAATCATGTCATCCCTTTTCCTTTAAAGTAAACATGACAAGCTGATATGCATCACAGCTGATACCCTCCCACCTGCAACTCTAACAGCGATAGGCTTTTGGCAATCATCACCACATCCTAGAGTTATAACCCATCTCCAGTGGTTTGGAAGCAATTTTTCTTTTGGATGAAGGCATATCTTGATTTGTGTGCAAAGAGTGTTGTGTATGCACCCTGACTAATATCTGTGCTTGTGCTGCTCATAAAAAAATCAGACTGAATTTCAAGGCTGTACTGTACCTGCGAATCCGGATTTGCATAGACAGTTGAAACCGCCCGGGAAATTTTGGCACAGTGCCCCGTTCTTGCACGGACTGGACAGACACTCATTTATGTCTCTTTCGCATGCCATCCCAGTGTAGCCTTCAGGGCAGGAACAGGTAAAGCCTCCCACAAGGTTGTGGCATGTCCCTCCATTGTGACATGGGGAAGGGAAGCATTCATTGATGTCCGTTTCACACAGATTGCCAGCATAGCCTGGCCTGCAATTGCAGACATAGGGCTGCAGGGGGCGATTTGAGACGAGAATGACCGGGATGCTTTCTGCTGTCATTATGTCTGGTCCGACACTGAGACGCCGCTTGCAGCTGCCGCCGTTCTGGCAAGGGTTGTGAGTGCAGGGGTCATGGTCAACGGAGTCGATTCGAACCCCACTTTGCCTGTGCAGCACCTCTTTAATGCTCTGGAAGAAGGTGGCCACACCACTGGGGCTGACATACTGTCCCTGGCCCCGTTTGACAGCTGTCATAAGGAAGGTGTGATTGCCCAACTCAAAAGCCCCATAGAGCTGAACTCCGGTACCCAGACCTGCTAGCTTAGAATTTGCGACGCGTAAGAAGCTGAGGTAATGGCCGGTGAGAAAGCTGCTGATACTATGGGAACTAAGTCGAATGAGAACGCTGTTATCCACAGTGGCGTTGGTGAATGCGATGAAGAAAACACGAATGTTGCTGTTGACAGCCCCGTGGACACCGTCGCTGCTGTGCACCGACAGGTCAAACATCCCATCCGTAGACCGAGCATTTGAGTTGAGGTTGCAAGTCCCCGAGGGGATACTGAAGAGGCTTATGATAGGAGGGATTAAAGAGCAGTGGAATGTGTCCTGTGTGTCTGGATCCTGAGGCTTTACAATGCCAAGTGACCCTCCAGGAAACGTGTTCCCAAAGTAGTGAACATAGATCTCCACAGAACGAGGCTGGGATGGGTTGTCATTCTGATCATCAACTTTGACATGGACAGTTCCCGTGGAGGACATCTGAGGAACCCCAGAGTCCTTGATAACCACAGAGAGGTAAAAATCGCTGATTTGTTCTCGGTCTATCGCTTGACTGGTGCTAAGCTGCCCAGAAGAGGTTAAGATGAAGTAACTTGCAGCTGACCCAGGTGTAAGCAAACTGTAGGAGAAAGGTCCTCGATTTGGTGCCAGATCTGGATCAGAGGATTGGAGGGTCATCACCGGTGTCCCCGCCCTCTGATTTTCCATGACCTTTCCATTTGTGGTCACCAAGGTGGGTCCATTATCATTAATATCTTCCAGAGTTACGATCAAGGTGGCGGTGCCAGTAGCTGCGGGTGACCCAGAGTCTACGGCCAGCAGGGTCAGGTTGTACACAGGCATGGTCTCGCGGTCTAGCTCAGAGGCGACGGACACCTGTCCAGTCTGTGGGTTAATGGTGAAAGCAGTTTTCTCATAATCACTGGTGATGGAGTAGGTAAACCTGCTCCAGCTCGGCACAGAGTCGGAGTCTTCGGCACTGACGAAGGTGACCAGGGCTCCAGGTGAGAGCCCTTCACTCACCTGAACGTCGTACAGCTCTTGGGTAAACACTGGAGGATCGTTGGCATCAAGTATTGTGAGGTTCACAAACACCTCATCGATATCCGCCCCTCTGATACTGCCTGCATTTTTAGCTAAGACTTTCAAGGAGATTTTTTCTTCTTTCTCACGATCAAGGGGTCCAGTGACGTAGATCTGACCTGTATTTTTATTGATGCCAAAACCTTTTCTCCTGCTTCTGCCGAAAATCAGGTAATACACAACACCATCTTCCCCCAAGTCCCTATCACTTGCGAACACTTCCCCTACCACGGTGCCTTTGGGCGCGGCTTCTGAAACTTCAAAGTAGTACTGCTTGGACACAAACCGAGGGACATATTCATTGGCTCCTTTGAGCTGAATGTTGACATTTGCGAAGCTGCAACGATCTTCATCGGGCACGTTAAAGGCTTTGACAGTCAGGTGGTACACCTGCTTAGCCTCATAATCGAGGAAACCCTGTGTGGTAATAACTCCTGTGTTGGGATCAATGATGAACAGGTCACTGTCAGAAGACTGGATGACATAAGCCAACACCGCATTGGAGCCCGAGTCCTTGTCTATGGCATTCATTTTCACAACTGTAGTACCACTCGGCACATTCTCCTGCACGACAGGGAAATACTCACTGGGATCGAACAGTGGTGAATTGTCATTTACGTCAGTAATGTGAATGACAACTGTAACATAGCTAGTCTTTGCAATCCATCCTCCATCTGTGGCAGAGATTCTAAGCTCGTGCTTTTGTTTTTTCTCGTAGTCCAACGGCTTTGCCAAAGATAAGACCCCCGTTTTACTGTTGACCACAAACAGCCCGTCGCTGTTGCCCGAGGAAATGTTGTACGTAACAAGGCCGTTCATTTGCTTGTCCTTGTCTTTGTCTCTGGCCGAGAGAGTACGGATTGCCGTGCCGACTGACAGGCTCTCGGAGACTGTAGCGATAACCTGGCTTTGAGAAAACTCTGGAGTGTGGTGGTTCTCTTCTGTGACAGCGATCTTAAGACTGGTTTTGGCTGACAGAGGGGGGTTCCCTTTATCGGTCGCTGTTATGTCAAGCAGGTAGACTTTATTTATGTCTGAAATGAGAGAAGAGGCAATCGTCACCCATCCAGTCTGTTTATCCAAACGGAATTTATTCGAGCTGTTGCCCCCTGATATTGTGTATTCGATTTCGGAGTTGACACCAAAGTCTTCAGTGTCATGTGCTGTTACTTTGATGAGTTTTGTGCCAACCTTGACACTCTTAGTGACTGGAGTGAAGTAGGAGGATGACTCAAACTTGGGGGGATTATCATTGCTGTCAACTATGTTTATGATCACAGTCGTTTCACTCATTAGGGGTTTGAGACCTCTGTCAGATGATGTCACAATAAAACTATGCCTGTTTATATTAACATTACTAGTTGAGTTTTGGTACTTGAGTTGCTGCTTGATAAATATCTCCCCAGTGCTCGCGTTGATACGGAAATATTCAGACTGAGACCTGATGAAATAGAAAATTTTACCATTAACTCCCTTATCAAGGTCTGTAGCAGAGACCTGGGTGACTAATGACCCCACCTCAGTCATCTCAGGGTAGCTGAGGTAATAGGATGGCTTACTAAATCTAGGGGCATTGTCATTTACATCGGTTACGAATATGGTCACATCGGTGCTAACAGTCCAGCCAGAGTCATGGGCAGAAACTTTGGCGATGTAGTGGTCAGTGTCCTCTCTGTTGAGAGGCCTACTAATGGTTATGTCTCCTGTACTGGGGTTGATCATGAAGGGAAGGCTCGTGTCACTCATGGAGTAGCGGCTCACGGCATTGACCCCTGTGTCCTCGTCTGTGGTGGTGACGTGGGTGACAGTGTATCCCACGGGTGCATTCTCAGGTACCATGGCGCTGAAGATCTGGGAGAACCTGGGGGCGTTATCGTTCACATCCAGAACGCTGATAACGAGCCTGACCACAGTGCTCCGCGGCAGAATGCCATGGTCTGTGGCTTTCACCTTCAGAGTGTATTGAGCTACCTTCTCCCTGTCCAGGGGTCGTGTGGTGCGGATCTCCCCTGTGGCCCGGTTGATGCTGAAGCTGTTGTCTTTGTTTCCGTCGGTAATGGCGTACTCCAGCTGCCCGTTGGGGCCGCTGTCCCGGTCAAGAGCAGACACCACGAGCACTCTCTGCGGAGAAAGGTTCTCTAGAATTTCAGCGTGAAATGGCTCTTTCTCAAAAACCGGATCGTTATCGTTAACATCAAGCACCATGACTTCGATTTTCTCGTAAGCTGAATATGGAGGGAAGCTCTGATCCCTTCCCTCAATCCACAGGACATACTTCTCAATGTTCTCGTAGTCCAGTGGCTTTTTAATAGAAAGCTCTCCTGTAAGCTGGTCCATGTGAAATGCATTGTCCAAGTTTCCACTGGCAATGTAGTACGACAACGGCCCAGCTCTTGTGGACGTCCCAGTAACCTTGGTGACAACGGTGTTTATATCTTGGCTTTCTGGAAAGGTGAAGCTCTTATCTTTGAGTCTGATGGTGGGGAAGTCTTCGCCCACCACAAACCGGACGGTTACCGTGGTGCTGTCCGTTTTGGGACTGATGCCGCCGTCTGTTACACGGACCGTGAACGTGACCTCAGAACTGCCTGTCAGTTTCTCATTGGCCACGATGGCACCACGGACAGGGTCAATGGTGAACTTGTCTGAGTTTCTGCCGCTGAGAGAGTAGTGCAGCTGGGCGTTGGATCCTGAGTCTTCATCCGTTACGGTGACGGCAAACACCAAAGAACCTGCACACCAAAAAAATGTACAATGAACCATCACCACTGCTTCTAATACCTATAAAAACATTTTCCCATGAGGAATAAATTACAATTCAGTATCACCATGCATATTTTTTAAAATTGTCAATCTCGAGACGTCAATGGAACATCTTTTGTTTAATGGTGTTGTTACCCTTGTCCAAATCCTAAAATCACCCACCTGGAGAGGTGGAGGCGGGGATATGTGTGACGTAGGGGTGATGATGAAATCGTGGCGGGTTGTCGTTGATGTCGGTCACGATCACGGACACCATGGCTGAGCTGGAGAGGGGGGAGGCGTGCCCGCCGTCCGATGCCACAACCAGCAGCTGGTAGCTGCCTTGCACCTCTCGATCCAGCAGGGCACTGGTTATGATCTGGCCCGTGGCTGGGTTGATGGAGAACTGTCCATGTCCTCCACTTAGGCTGTAACTGCGGAAGAGCCAACGCACACGTGGTCAAGCAGAGACGCTCACCGTTCGTTCATAGCTATCACGCAGCGGACAGAGTGCAAGGACATTTCTACTGAAGGAAAGACATGTTCTGAAAGGCATGTTGGAGGGAAATTGCATTGGGCGTGAAACACTGAAATAACCAAAAGGCTGTTTTTAAAAGGATTATAATATATCTTGTGGTTATGAAATAAAGTTCTAAAACATGATATGAACTGAATATCAAAAATATTACCATAGAGATTAGTCAAATATTTGTCTTTGCTATACTTTATTATCTTACTTTCTGAGATATGCTAACAAAATGCTGGACTGCAACAGTGAACATCAGGCTGAGTTTATGGCAGCTGCGTAAAAAACGTGAGGGTGCACGTCTGAGAGAGGTAGGGTTTCCTGTGGTTCTTTCTATGTCACTTCTGGAGTCATCCTGTGGGGGGCACTGTTTCAGCCTCCCAGATGGCCATGAGGACACAGCAGGGACACATGTGGCAGCAATGCCGAGCCTTTTGAAAATACAAGCACCGTAAATCACTCAAGTGGAACCCGCAAAGTCTCACAGCTCCAGAACAAAGAGACAAAAGTTTATGTGAGTTCACCAAACAGCTTTCACTCAATTTTTTTTTTCCTGAGATGAGATTTCCCATCATCCTTTGGTCTGTTCTCTGTGCTGCATTTAAACGTTGGAGACATCCCCGGATTCCCCCCTGACCAAAGTTTGTTTGCAGGGTCCAGTGAGGACCGGGTTTCACTTCTCTGTCTAAGGGTGTCCTCCTGCTTTCTTCAGTGACATAAACTCTTGCGCACTGATGCATGCTTGGATATCCACTGCAGGAATTTCACCGCAACAAGCAAAGAATTAGAGAGCTTCGGTAAGAATAACAACGTCGTTTATATCCATGTGCCCAGCAGACCGAGACCGAAACATCAGTGGGCGAAGACAACAGGTTGGCAGAACTGAGGCTGGTGTCCCGTAGGTGGCGGCCTGAGAAGCAGGGAGCTGACACCCGCCATACCCCACTCCTCACCCACACTGGATCCTGGTTCCGCTATCACTGTCCATCGTCGGCCTCGTTAGCACATTTTCGGGGAAATTGGAGAGCGATGCCCCCCGCGGGCTAGCGGGACAGTTTCGGGTTGACTGGACTGAGCGAAAATGGGTGGGTGTACGCAGATGTGAACATAACCTCCCAAAGGGCGAAATCAAGATTAATAGATGTTAGGTGAGTGCAGTTAGCATGAGGTCACCACACACAAATGATCCGTAGAATCTAAATAAGTGTGAGTCGTAGTGCGTGAATTTACACAATCGCTCCTTAAAGGCTGTAAGATCTACCTGTGTATTTGTTGCACGCTTGTGTGTGTTTGACCTGAAAGCATAGGACATTTTCTAAGTATACATGTTTCAAGTTTATGGGTGTGTGTGTGTGTGTGTGTGCACGTGTGTTTGAGAGAGAGTGTGAACATGCTTGTGTGTAATTGTGTGAGTATGTGTGTGCCTGTATGCATGTGTGTGTGTGTGTGTGTGTGTGTGTGGAGAGTACCTCACAACCCCATTTTGTTCAACATCTGCATCGGAGGCGTTGACCAGCAGTACATCACTTCCTGTGGGCGCGTCTTCTGCGATGGCAGTGTGGTAGGAAGAGAAGAAGAAGACTGGTACCATGTCGTTCATATCATCAACCAGCACGGTGACAGTAGCAGAGCCACTCAGAGAGGGAGAGCCTGTAAGAGAGAGAGAGAGAGAGAGGGAGGGAGGGGGAGAGAGAGAGAGAGAGGGGGGGAGAGAGAGAGAGAAGGAGGGAGGGGGAGAGAGAGAGGGAGGGAGGGGGAGAGAGAGAGAGGGGGAGAGAAAGAGAGAGAGGGGGGAGAGAGAGAGGGGGGAGAGAGAGAGAGAAGGAGGGAGGGGGAGAGAAAGAGAGAGGAAGGGGGTGAGAGAGAGAGAGGGGGAGAGAGAGAGAGAGGGGAGAGAGAGAGAGAGGGGGGAGAGAGAGAGGGAGGGAGGGGGAGAGAGAGAGGGGGGGAGAGAGAGAGGGGGGGAGAGAGAGAGAGGTTGGGGGAGAGAGAGAGGGGGGAGAGAGAGAGAGGGGGGAGAGAGAGAGAGAAGGAGGGAGGGGGAGAGAAAGAGAGAGGGAGAGAACGAGAGAGGGAGAGGGTGAGAGAGAGAGAGGGGGAGAGAGAGAGAGGGGGAGAGAGAGAGAGGTTGGGGGAGAGAGAGAGAGGGGGAGAGAGAGAGAGAGGGGGGGGAGAGAGAGTGCGAGGGAGAGAGAGAGGGGGGGAGGGAATGGGAGAGAGAGAGGGGGAGAGGGAGAGAGAGAGAGAGACAGGGGGGGAATGCCAGTTTTAAAAGGTTACATGTTTCAAATAGAAGCAAATCTTTAATGAATCATGGAACTGCAGGTGAATAATCTGCTGCCTTCTCTCTGTTAGTGCTTGGGAAATTGCTCCTGTTAGTAATGTTTTGAACCTGAGTATGTTCTAATCCTGACTGTAATTCACGTCTGCTCCAACATGACAGAGTAAGACAGAATGATGAACTTTGACTGTGATGGTGGTGAATAACACAGAATGATAAACTTTGAGTGTGACGGTGATGAGACTCCTCATGTAGCGCCGACAGTCAAATACAAACACCTCAGTAATGGAGTGAGTTCCTAATCAGAAGCAGCTTCCTTCGGCACTACAGTAGCACTGTCCCACCACATCGGGCTCACGCGTTACTTGTGCTCTGTGTCCTGCTGTGATCAAGAAACACACAAGCTGCCTCCAGAACTCCAGAATTCCCTTGGCGGTGGGGCCGGAGGGGCACGGTAGGGTGGGCGCTGTACCAGGGCCCGGGATTTGCCTTGCAAACTGTCCAGGGAAGTTTTAAAAATAGGATTGGTTGCAGGGGGCTACAGAGACGTGTAGCAATAATCTGTCTTTATTTAAAACTGCTTTTATTTCAAACTCTGCCTTTATTTCAAACTCTCTGCAAAGTTTGTCAGGGCAGGCAGAGAAGGAGAATGAAATGAGAATTGGGAGTCCAACCCCCCCCGGGCGAGCCATGAAGCCACCCGCGAGCTCAACATGGATAACACCAAATCAATAACAGATGAGAGCATGACAACAGAACAGACAGGAGAGGACGTGCAGCACGGAAACGAATCAAACTGGGGGAAGAGAAGAGGCTTGTGGAAAGCAACACGGGAGAAAGAAGGACAGAGCACGTAAAGTCTAGCCACGTGTGACAACACGGGCACAGGTCAGCGGGCAGGTCATAGGTCACGATGACCATCTCAGCCACGCAAGCCCACAGCCCAACCGCGTTCCTGTGAAGTAGAGACCTGGGGGAGGTCACGGCTCCGGGGTTATTTGAGGACGATTACCGGTTGGTGTAATTAACAACACGTGTCCATAAAGGGATTAGCATGTTGCCAGATTAGGGCTAGCATGTGGGGGAGCGTGCAACTGTCCAGGACCGCGTCCATCCTAATGCGGTGGAGGGGATGGACGTCTCGCACGGGACCGGACTCAAATATACAAATAGTCAATCCAGTGAATGCAGAGATGTAACAGAGTGCTAATACATAAACATGTGTGCACGCACAAGCTCTCTCTCTCTCTCTCTCACACACACACACACACACACACACAAACCTCTATAAACAAAACTAAACAATTCCAAGTCTAACATAACAGTCACCCTTAACGCCAAACACCCAAACCAGATCACTGGTGCATGAGTCATCAAATTTGTAATTTTCTTTCATGCAGCTTCAAGTCCTAAAACTTCACACATGCACACACACACACACGCACATACACAAACTAACACACACGCACACACCCGTGAGCCGTGTGTCTGTGGGGCCATGGCAATGAGTTTAGCAGCAGAGGAAGGTGGGATCAGGGGGGAATTATGAACCAATCATGAGGGAAGCTACAGGTCCATTAACCAATGAACAGGTTCATCTGTGTGCTGTGTACTTGTGTATGAGCACTGTTGTCAACCAGTACTGAAAATCAGAGTTAAGGTTCTTATCTAAAAGGCTTTGAAATGACCCAGTAAAAGAGTAAGATCTTTACAGAGCACTACAGCCATTAAACTCTGATCTTTACAGTGTATTACAGCCATTAAACTCTGATCTTTACAGAGCACTACAGCCAATAAACTCTGATCTTTACAGTGTATTACAGCCATTAAACTCTGATCTTTACAGTGTATTACAGCCATTAAACTCTGATCTTTACAGAGCACTACAGCCAATAAACTCTGATCTTTACAGTGTATTACAGCCATTAAACTCTGATCTTTACAGTGTATTACAGCCATTAAACTCTGATCTTTACAGTGTATTACAGCCATTAAACTCTGATCTTTACAGTGTATTACAGCCATTAAACTCTGATCTTTACAGAGCACTACAGCCAATAAACTCTGATCTTTACAGGGCACTACAGCCATTAAACTCTGATCTTTACAGAGCACTACAGCCAATAAACTCTGATCTTTACAGTGCACTAAAGCCAATAAACTCTGATCTTTACAGTGCACTACAGCCATTAAACTCTGATCTTTACAGTTTATTACATCCATTAAACTCTGATCTTTACAGTGTATTACAGCCATTAAGTGTAACAGCTCAGAACGTAACTGCTGAGAGCGAATCTGCTCAGAATGTAACTGCTCAGAGTGAAACTGCTCCCCAGTTGCCTTTGTCCAGACTCTCCATAGTTGGCATTTTTCAAAGTCTTTTAAAATTCTGTTGGCAGCCCTGACTAAATTATAGTCATTTGCAAGAACAATAAAGAACAAGGTTGTATTCTAGACTGGAAGGCCAAACACACACATGAACACACATATATACAGACACACACACACTCACACACACACACACACACACACACGCACACACATATATACAGACACACACGCACGCACGCACACACACACACACACACACACACCCACAGACACACACACACACACTCACACAC